>NW_027635246.1:0-21276 GCF_949748355.1 Melanostigma gelatinosum | reverse complement strand
AGTCAATCGGCATCATGCAAGCACCACTTGTATGGACAGATTTGTTCTACAGTGGTTTAGGAGAACTTGAAGCATTAACCAATTTTCTTGTATTTATAATTTTGTTTTCAAATGCAATATTTGAGTTGTATGAGTGACTGGTTATTTATTTTTCCCCATTCCTTGGCATTAGCGGGTCCCTTTATTCTGCTGCTGACGCAGTTATAAATGTGTATAATATAGTACATATGGGGCAGAACGCAGAGCCCTATATAGTTTATTGGGTTGTTAATTATGCTCATTTTCAATTATGAATACACATGTGGCAGGTTCAGTCATACTGTAGAAGCGCCGGGATTAACAAAGTGAGCATGCGTCTTTTTCTTTTGGGCTGCACACCACCGACACCCAAAAATGATGTTTCGTTACCATGGTTACACTACCGGTGTTACACAGCCTCAGAGTAAACCCCTGTGAGTCCCATAACAGTTTGTTGACTTCACACTACCCCACCAGCCCCGTTTGAATTAAGTCCTTTAGTCCATGAAGAGTCCACCACATACGCTGCTGGAGGCCCAGGCAGTATAGCTGGGCCTTTGGAGACAAGGGAGGCGCAGGAGAACCAGGACTGAGCGAGGACATACTTGAGATTTCCAAAAGCAAGTCTAATGCTCGCAAATACTCTTTTGTCCACAAGGAATGTCAAACTCAACACAAATTAAAGTTCTTCGTAGTGGCTTTAAATAAGAAAATGGTCAAATACACAAATGTTTCATTTTAAAGCAATATAGTTTGGCCCGACAAACTGAATAAGATAATGGGAAAACAATTACATAATACTTGCAATGAATTTTATTAGAATAGTCACTTCAAACACTACCGGTACTTGGGAGCTTATTACAAGAATCTATGGGTGGCCAGTAGTCCAAATTGCTATTTCTTTAAGAGGTGATAACTACTAATAAGCTGCCACTCAAAGGTCTGTCATATAAAAACAATCTATTTCATCAACTAGAACTTACCTACCGGTACAATCTATTTTGGGCCTGAGGCCATTATGAAAGTTCAGAGTTGTGTTGCTGTACGTTTGATGTAGTGAAGCTCATACATGGTGATGATAACTCTGTGGATATGAATACCGGTAAATTACCTTGTATGATGATGCCAGAAAACATTTTGTATTTTGAAAAAAAGAGAATTCTGAGTTCATGTTCATTAGTTCCTCTTTAATACTTACAATATATATAATATACAGCACAAACAATAGATTAATGAGCTTCCATTCTCATGATCCTCACCGCTGAACAGCAGCACAGGAAAGGAGAGGATGATGCCCTTGGGTCAGTTCCATCAATCCATCCATTAACAACACGTCCAGCTAAAGCAGAGTGTCCATAAGTTCCGCATCGGTCACTTACAATGACTACTCTGATCAGGTGTCCCTGTCCCCGCTTAGAGTCTCCAGAGTACGGATCCAGATCAGTCCATAGCAGGTCCCGGTGTTTAACTGCCGGCCAAAGCCATAGACGTCTGCAGCTCCTCTAAATGGTTGTTAGCTTGTGTGATCATCATACGGATGGCATCCTGAAGGAACAATGAGAGGGAAAACAGCAGTGATGGAGACAGAAGAGGATGCTGGGAAACTAAGTACACTGTCTCTACACAGACTATCTCCAAAGGTTTGATGTGCTTAAAAGCTACAGAAAAGGCAAGTCAGCAGACCTTGAGTTTAGATTATCTTTTTAAGTTCATGAATTCATTTACACTAAATTATAACCCATTGCAACAATATGTATCAAAATTAATACTTTCTCCATCATTTTTGATTAATTCCTAATCTTCTCAGAATGTAGAAACAATCAAGTTTCAACAATCTTCCTCTTTTAAGACGTTTCAGATGAAAGTAACTTAAGGCTACATCCACGTCCATCTTTTGCAACGTTTACACTGAGCATCCACACTACTCAAGAGTTTTAGAGCACCGAAAAGGAAATAGTTTAGAAACGCTTCCAAAGCTTTTTAAGTCTGGAAACCCCGAGGTTACCTCGTAGTGTGAACGATGGCGTAGACGCCCACGTTCGCCACTTGATTGGTTCTTAGCAGCCATGACATGTCCTTTCGTCACACCGCAGGAAGAAAAACTACATCAGCCTGGATTACTAGAGGTTCATACAATATGGATAACGCATTACAGGCTTTGCTGACTGTGCTGTCTGTACTAACAGATATTGTGCAGTTAAATTCTGCCTTTTATAATGTTACAAATGCCGACATGCGATGGAAGCGAGCAGCTATTGGAGCGATTCGCAAGCAGTGGAGGACTTTTCTTATTTATGCTTAGCTTGTTCTGCAGAACTATTGAGAAACAAAAGCATAAATGCTCTCCAATACGACGGGGACTTCCAGCCAGCCGGCAGAGCTACGAGTGTGACAGCAGACAACGACGAGACCAAGAAAATGAGTGAGAGACGTGTGTTGACCAAATATACTGACCCGTAATCTAGCAAACTTTGATTTGTAAGTAGTGGTGTCACGGATCACCGATCAGCCCTCACGGTTCGGATCACTTGTGAACCGCGGATCAAGAGTATTTTTTTTTTACAGCGTAATCATCATAGTGTGTAATAAAGTTCTACTGCTGCTGTTCCTTGTCAAGTAACAAGTCCCCGAATATCAATGCAGAGTGTCAGTGAACAGATATAAAGCAGTAGTGTGTTCACGTGAACGGAGCAGCTTAGAAGCATTTAACGGTGACGTCATGGCGAGCGGAGGAACGTCAGAAGCCGCGGCGTCATTTAAGTCGCAAGTTTGGGAACATTTTGTCTTCCCTGTAACGTATAATGACGGATGAGGGTGGTGGACAAACAGTTACGGTATGTCGGCGTTATTTAAAGAGAGAGACACGACAACGGCAAAACATCGGCATGTCCACGCACATGAAGAGACGCCATCCGGTCTGTCAGCGACGGGGACACTCCGGTGTAGAAAACAAAGGATTTCTAAATCTGGTTAAAATGCTTGAGCCACGCTACGAAATCCACTTACGCACCCACTTCAGTGTGAAGCTGTTCCAGGCCTCTATGAGAAGGAAAAGACTGTAGAGACTGCTTTCACCACGGCGGAGTGATTCTTAGTCCGGCGCTGTAGACACGCCCCCTCTGTGAGCGTCACACACACACACACACACACCTGGTTCAGGTGCTGACAGAAGCATCAGAGTGAAGCTAGACAGGCCCAATAATATTCAAGTCACCACAGAAAGGTCGACCCTCTCCCCAGACAATGGAGATATTCTCATCTTTTTGAAAATAATGTCACAGTAATGGTAAACATTATTGTGTATTTGAATGGCATAACCTGACAGGAAGTAAACACAGACCCAAGTTGTTGCCGAGCAGTTCAGTTCAATGTAAACAGTGGAAGCTAGCTCACTGGCTGTTTCTTTCTTTCAATATTGATCAAAGGCCGAGGATATCAGAATTGAGTATTCTTGAATGTTTTATTTTTATTTATTGATTTCATTTTGTATCAAATTGGACATATTCAATATTTTTGTTTTCATGTAAGACTATAGCCCAAAGTTCTTTACCGAACCGTGAGGTTTGTGATCCGTGACACCCCTATTTGTAAGTGTTCATTTCAAAGTACATTTGATGTGCGTCTTTGAGAGGGATAGAGAAAGACCTGCAGCGTTGTGACTAAGTTTAAAAATGTTTTTTGGAGAAGTGTCTGAGTTTATAAAGGCAGATTATAGAGGACGATCTTAAGTATCTGTTGTATTTTCTGTAACTAAGCAAACAATATACTTCCTGTTTACACTGACACCCGCATACCAAGTGTACACGAATAGTCATGTGGTATTCGTTTTCATGCTTCCGTATGGATGGAAATCCTTCCGAAAACAGTGCCGGAACGCCAGTGTGGACGCAGAAACATATAAGTGTGGACGTAAACTTAGGTCCAACTTTTAGATAATATCCTGATTAACGTAACTCCTGTTCTGAACATGACATCAGCTCTTCACTCGATCCAACAGACAGGCAGGGCAGTTCTAGGCGCCCTGGCTATGTAATGGAACACATTATACATCTTCTTACCTTGTCTGTGGCATTCTTATTCCTCTTGAACTCGTCTCTTGCCCAGTCACTGAGGTACTTCCTGTCTGCCTCGTCTGGTACCTTCCGTATGGTCCTCATCATATTTCTGTAAATCCCCAAAACCCGTTGTCTCTGTAAAAACTGTCAAAGAATCAACAGTTCAGCAGCCTGAGCAGGCCAGCTAAAAACACATTTTTGTGAAAAGTCTGCTTGGGAGAGTCAAGAATAATCAGAATATCACAATATAACAGTTCCTTGTCATAGCACAGACTCTTGCGCAAGTTGAAATGAACTTCCATGTGATATTATGCAAGGACTGAACTAAACGTTGGAGTAAACAGTGTCGACTGCCTGGTGAAGTTAACTTAGATGCTAACACTGGTTTAGCCTGAAAACTAGCTAGCCCTGCAAACAGCCTGGAGGAACGTGTGTTGCTGAGTTGTCATGTGCCATTGACATATCAAAGCCGGACTCATGTATTTACCAGATAATCATATACCCGAACTAACACATTCATAAAGGCACATTTTAAAATGTGGGCAGGCAAATGTCTCCGTATGAGTATGTTTTGACTATCTGTAGTAGCGTTATTTGTTTGCTAATACCACCTCCGTGGTAGTAGCTTACGTGCCAGTAAATGCTAAATTTGTTTAAGTTTCTTTAACAGAGCGACCGAAAAGAGTTGCAAAACAGACAAAAGTCTTCCTTGAATTGTATAAACGTTTATACATGGACAAACATATTGCAGCTAGCAATTCTCTACAGACGTAACGCTAGCGTTAGCCAACAAGCTAGCAATATAGCATAGGACTTGCTGTCGACCGGAATTGCATTACAACTGTGAAATGGCCTATAGTGTGACAACCAGTCCAGCTCTTAGTGATATGAAGTATAGTGCTCCTTCTGTTGTTGTGTGTATTTACCTGTTTTAGAGAAAGCGCTGCAGACGGCAACCTTGAGACTACCATCTTACGCGGCTTCACAACCGGATGTTGTGAATGCGTTACTTCTTTTCGTTCAATAGGGGGTGTCAACCCATGCCTATGAGGTTTATACCGCCACCTAGCGTACCGGAGTATGTAGCGTCACATCAAAGACTGGCCCAATCCCAGGCCAAATCCCAATGTCCCCCCTAAACCCTCAACCCTCAAGGATTTACTGACGTCACCTGGTAAGTGGGTGAGTGCGAGAGACTGTGAGGGCTTGAAATGATGTAAATAGGAATGGGACGGCACTTTGCTGCAACATATCATGTTACCATGAAAACAACAAAAAATATGATGTATATTTTATACTTTGTACTCCCTGATTTGAAAGTCTTCCAGGCTCTTTTCTCACAAGATGAGAGTTTTTTCAGATTTACTTGTTTTTGTCAAAACAGCTTCAATGACAAAATCTAATATTTGATGAATAAATAAATAAATATCTTCTGATTTCATGTATTTTTTTGTTCCATCTTTAACCCTTAATGTTTCTGAGTAAATTGAATACCACAGGCTGAACACACGTGAGCCGTCCTCTTTGTTTACCTTTTTACTGCTCCAAGCGTCCACTGGTTTAATGTCACATTGCAATGATTTGTGGGTAATTCCCTTAGGGGTTCAGTGTCTTGCTCAGGGACACTTCGGCACAGGACAGCCCCCACCCTCTGGAACTCTCTCCCTGCGGTGATCCGCAACATCTCCACTCTGGACGCCTTCAAAAGGGCCCTCAAGTCCCATCTGTTCGCCAAGGCTTTCGGCCCCTAGTTTACTTGTTCTGTTTTTCTGACTGTTTGTCTAAACTGTTTTTGTCTAAACTGTTACTCTTGTAAAGCGGCCTTGGGTCCCCTGAAAGGCGCTATATAAATTAAAGTTATTATTATTATTATTAGGACACGTAGCAGCCAAGGATCGAACCGCCGACCTTGCGGTTGCCGGACGACCCTCTCTACTGTAGCGTGAGCGGCTCCTGTCCCGTTTCTCGGCGGAAGGAGTCAACGAGATTAATGTAGGCTGTGTGCAGCTAGAGTATTACTTTAGAAGAAAGAAATGACTAAGACTCAAATGTAAAGGATCCAGCCAGTAGAGCCGAGTGTGACATGATGCTTAAAGCCCCTGAACTCTTAAGTATTTCTCTAAAACATTCGATATTCTCGACCAAATAGGCAACAATCTGACCTACATATTCATCAAGAGTTTAACACGGAAAAACTTCTTCAGGACTTTGTGGGTGATGTTCGATCAGATTTGATTGACAGTGTAAGAAATTTGAGTAAAAAACTGTAGTTAGTAGATATAATAAAAGTGTTTAATAATTCATAATTAATAATTCATAGTTAGTCATAATCATAAGGGTTTTGAGAATGCATAATTAAGATAAACATAAGCATGAAACTTCTGCCAAGTGCAGAAGTATAACTTTTATTTTGAAGGATTATTATAGAAGGGTTTAAAACGTAACTGACAGTCATTGAATGTGATGATGAACTCAGAGCCAGACAGTAGAATACACTCCTGGAGGATAGCCAATAGGAATCGGGATAAACGGAGGAGGAGGTGTTTCGAACAGATGTGGGAGGTTTAATTTAAGCCTTTTTCCTCTCTCGTGTCATGGCTCTCGGAGGACGGACGTGTTTTTCACCTGAGAAGCTGAGTTGAGGTTTTTTGCAAATGGGGTTTTATTGTTTTAATATGTCATAGGAGTGTACACTCCAATGTATAACTGTAATCGTGCTTACATCAGTGGAATTAAATTCCTTATAATTGTAAACCAGTTTTGGTAGCGTTATTTTAGCAGCGTGTGTGTCGACGGCACAAAGCCGGCCACATGGCAGTCACATGGCTGGCTCCGGCCTCCCCTTTGTTATGAGGTAAAAATTCTTCCATAACAAATTTGGCGAACCCCAGATGGGACAGTCTTGCCGGCCTCGCTGTGTGTGCTGACGGCGGCGGTAGTCAAGCAGACAATCCTGGGCCCACAATATCGGTCGGCAGAGCCGTTTCATGAAATCTGTGAGTTAGCTATTAGGATCTTAGGGGAATCTCTGCTTGGCTAAGCGCTGCTAACGGCTAACGCTACGTTGCCGGTGGGTACGTTCCAACGAGGGAGGCCATGTCCACTGAGGTAAGTACGATTTGCTGTCTGAAGTATGATGAACTTAAGGGATTAGTCAAGAGTATAAGGATCCTAAGAATTAATTAAAGACGGACAGCGCTGTGTATGTAAGTAAATCACCACATTGGAATCAAACAAGCTGTGGTACGGGCGATACTGCTTTGCTCATGCTGGGAGCCTCCTTCGGCCCAACATAAGTATTGTTAGGCCTGCAGATAGCTAGTTTAAAGCAGTTATGTAGCGAGGCGAACTGAGATGTTGTGGGCTTTGAGGGGCTTAGGTGTGCAAACCTTTGTGGGCTTAGTCCACAAATGTCGGGTCACGTCGCATAAGTTGCTTAGGGAGCTAGGCTAGCGGGAGTTAGCTTCTGAGGCCGCAGGCTTCAGGAAAGACACTCTTGCTAGCTTTGGCTGTGAATATAATTAGTGGATCATGTGGTGATTCAGAGGGCGTAGAATAAGGGCTTTGGTGAAACTAGACAGACTGGGTGAGTGGTTTGTGGCGTTGGAAGTGAATAACTCGCGTTTCATATACGTAACAGTGAGCTCAGGTCCGGCGGAGCTAAAGCCCGTTAACCGGAGGTTTAAGGGTTAATAATAACAATAATACGTGTGACTAGTCTGTGTTTTAGCAGCGTGGAAATACGTTTAAAATGATGACTAAATAAGTCCAATAATACGTGTGACTAGTCTGTGTTTTAGCAGCGTGGAAATACGTTTAAAATGATTGATATTGCATGACCGCGCTGTGGGGAGCTAACGCTAGCTACGTGTAGCTCCGGCGTTGCGGTACGATGTATGTAAAATAAGTGCTTATAAAATAAAATAACGGCTGGATTGAGAGAGGAGACAGAAGGCGTATGAGTGGAATTAAAGTGTGGGATTTTGGTGATACTTGTGTGTGCGTACGCTTTATCAGAAGCTCCGTTTTTTCGTTAGCATTGCGGATAGCATATCTGTAAAAAAGCCGGTTTCATGACAACTTCCGGTTTGGCGCAGAACAACTTCCGGTTCGGCGCAGACGGCAAGGCAAGTTTATTTGTATAGCACAGCTCAAAGTGCTTCACATAAAACCATTAAAAGCATCAAAACATAAGGCAAAAGAAAAGGAGATTTAAAAACAATTAAACAGAAGGAATAACTGCAGGTGACCGTAAAGAAGTGTTTAGAATCTGAATTTTTCAGAGATTCATTGTCTAAGAGCTGTGAGCTTATATCCTGACCTTAGTTTTAATTAAGCATTATAACTTTAGTCGTTGACTTTGGTTTTAGTTCAGCATTTTAACAAAGATTAATGGTTTCAGTTGTGTTTCTTCAATTCTTGAACTTAATTGTGACTCAGTATTGTGCAGACCAGAGTGTAAGTGCAGTTCAACAGTTTGACTTACATTGGTATTTCTGGTTGAATATCTTTGAACACAGTTATTGATTTTTAAAGTTGAATTTAATATTTAATTGATTAATTATTCATTGTTTTTTAATTTCATTTTACTTCCAATTTTAAACCTTTCGAATTCTGATTTGGAACTGGATTGTGATTGTGATTCGGATTTAGATGTTGAGTTTGATTTCGGAATTCCAGCTTCAATTTTGGATTCGAGATTCCTTCACATATCCAGTATTGACTAATTTTGGTACATTTACTATTTTACATAGTTCCTAAGAATCAATATTGACACGGACGGCGCAACATATTTGAGAGATCGTTGACCTCTCTTACACTACAGACGTATGCTAACATTTACTGCTGAACTTTTGGCAGTTCTGTGTTTGTTTCAGTCAAGGTGCGTGGTTGAGCGGATCCCAGTTTTGGAGTCAGCGGCCACACGCCATACAGCACAGAGGGTGAGTTGACTTTGATTCAGGTGATGACAAGCATGCACATTTAATACACACATTTGAATACTCCTAGGCTGCATAATGTTTACATTAAAGAAGCAGAGTAAGGAAGTAGGAGCACTGGTAAGAAGACTAAAATGTGAAGTAACAGAAGTAGAACGCATTAGAAAAGATTTGCAACAGCAGATAGAGGAAAGACGAGCAGAAAGTAAAGAAGACGAGGATATAAAGAGAATGCAGCGGCGACTGCTGAAACTGCAAGTAGCAGAGGTCGACAGAGAATTAAATAGAAAAGTTCAGGCCAAGAAACAGATGATAGCAGCAGAAGCCCAGCAGCAACAAAATCTAGCAGTACCAGCCCCCACGGTGGTGTACAATCAGCCCCCACCACGATGCAGAAGTGGTGCATCCAACAGAGGGAGAGGTAACGATAAAGGGGGGCGTGGGGGTCTTGTAAGTAAAGGAGTGTGCTACGTATGTGGGAGAGAAGGTCATTGGGTAAGAGATTGCCCACATAAAAGGAGAGGAAGACAGATCAGTGCAGCACCACAACATGCTCCGTTCCCACCACAACATCAGCAGCACCTACGACCAGGTCCAGCTGGACCTCCTCCCATGAGACATCAACAGATGCCCATGCTGTCACCAGGACCATGGGGGGGGTTCACTGTATAGGCAAGATACATAGATGGTTGCCATGTGATCCCTTACAGCAGAGATATCGAGGTGAAGGGGGGATATGGTAAGGTGTCAAACATTTATGGTAAGGTGTCAAACATATTTTGTAGATCCACATTTAGAATCGTTTTCAGTAAAGGTGCTACTCACAAATTATGAGATTTAATAACGTCATGATAAACCACAACTAGACTTGCTAACTCTAGAAATTGAGAAAAATACGGGAGCTCTAACTAACATGAGCCGAGTGTTGTTTTCTCAGGTGACAAACGCAGAAGCAGCAGCTGACGAAAGGAAGCAGGCTGATGTGTCACCAGGCAGTCTGGTGTGGATAAAAGTCCACAAACGCAAGTGGAGTGAACCAAGGTGGACCGGTCCATGGGAGGTAGTATTGGCAACTTGACACCACCTCACTCACTGTGCAGCAGCGAAGGTAACAAGTGTGACACTCGCAGAGACAGGAGTGAACATCAGACAGGAAAATTTGAAGTTAAAGACACCTCAAAAGAGGGTTTAGACAGTACTGACAATGACGTTTCCCCCACAGGTTAAGCGAGGCCTTCCATTGGAAGACTCTAGCTTCAGTAGGTTATGGAAGTCTGTAATTACTTTCTTCCTGATTTCAGTAGCTTCCCTCTTAGTATGTGGAATTAACCACAGACAGGAACCAGATCACATGCATGACTACATCAGGATTCGACATTTAGCCTCAGTAGCTAATCAAACCGATCTTAGACCACGTAGAGAGGCTTCTCCGACGACACTCACCTATGAAAATGTAACTCTCACTCTTACGTTCAAAGAAGGTACAACATCAACGGTCCAGGTCGACTTCTGTGAAGTCGTTTCCGGTCCCAGGTATGAACACATCTACGGGTGGATGTCCAAAACCTTGTGCATCATAACTGACGAGTGTGGGCCCGCCACAAATAAGTATGGTAAGCTGTTATCGTATCATAACTGTGATTGTGAAGATTGGGGATGGGCAACGATGAATACAGGTGGCGAGGGTTTAGGAAAAGACCCCAACCCAGGTCTTAAAGACCGACTAAAGATGTTAAATGCCCCAGCTTCTTATCACATGTGTAGAAAAGGGGTGGGTAGAGGTAATCCTTTAAGACTTACCTTAACAGACCCAAAATTGACTGACGGAGGACTTTACGTAGTACAGGGAAAGGCTACTGATAGTCCTGCCCCACAAGGGCTCATTAGGATTATTGTTAAGCCTGTAAAAGACCAGGTTCGACATACGACTGACGCAGAGAATGAGGTAAGGGGTGGAAACCGGAATGGCAGATGGGAATTTATGGTGGGTACAATATACGGCTTCAAGCCAGTAGTACAGATTGTATTGTGTGTTTAGGATCTAGACCCCTAGCAACACCAGTTCCTTCAAGATTCAGACTCCTAAGTCCTGAATTAGTTGTATTTTAACTCTGTTTACTGATGACACTTTGCCCCTCCAACACACTTGTCAGAGGCTGCACTGGCATTACCCACCTGTAGAATATAATACCCCACCTCTGTTCAAAGTTACAGAGGGTCCATTTGATTGTATAGTCTCAGATACCGCTAAGGGCCCAATGTAGGTAGTATTATTGCAAATTAAAGCAAATTGTAGCAACAGTCACCTATATCTTGCCTGTCACTGATGCAACTTATGGAGAACTCATCTCTCCACGCCCACATGCTAACAGAAGATCCAAAAGAGATGCCGGCGGCCCGAAGGGGGCCTTTGATGACCAAGTGTACATAAGATGTCATAAGACTGCCAAGGGGGGTGTCTAATGACTTTCAAGCCAGAAATCAAATAGCAGCAGATTTAGAATCTGTTTTCTCTCAGAGGGTGATGATTAATAAAAATGTCGATTGGATCAACTACATTTACTATAACCAACAGCGTTTAGTAAACTTCACCAGTGACGCCATATCAGGACTGCATGCACAGCTGGCGAAGACTAGTTTAATGACCTTGCAGAACAGAATGGCATTAGAGATGATTTAGCAGAGAAAAGTGGCGTGTGCCAGATGTTTGGGTCTGCGTGCTGTACTTTCATTCCGAATAACACAGCTCCTGATGGATCGGTGACCAGGGAGCTGGAGGGACTGACAGCACTCAGCCAAGAGCTAGCAGACAACTCTGGTGTCACGAATCCATTCACCGACTGGTTGGGAAGTATGCTTAGCCAGTGAAAACATACATTTTTGGCAACCGTAATTATTCTGTGTGCTGTCATCATAGACCGCCTAGTTGTCTGTGGATGGGGGTTCCCGTGCATCCGTGGACCTCTACAGGGGTTTATTGTTTCACCGATGAGCCAGACACCAGTCCAGGGCAACCAATTATGTGTCGGGGATGAGGGAGAATTGGAGCTTCTGATGGCCACAGTCTAGATGAGGCCACCAGCGGTGCCATAGCGGAACTTCACAGACGGTTCCTGACCATCCTCTCGGAGATCCTGAAGGACCTGATAAAGGCCCAGATGGACTTCTAACACATCCGGTGAGATATTGGAAATTTGGGAAATAGACTGATTGTTCTGGATGAGTAATTTGAGATTTTATTTTTAATTAATGGGTTATAATGGGATTTTAGGGTGTAAAGATTAAGAAATGTAATTTTGACAGGTGTAAAAGAACAGTCAAGGCTTCTCAGTATGTGTTCTCTAGCCTACAGGCTGTATCCTGATCCTGCCAGCCCCAAGACATGGAAGGCAGTGATTTTCAACGCAGTCGATCTTTTCCTTTGTTACGGATTCTATCTTTCCCTTTTTAAATTTTCCTTTTTGTCTTCCTTTTACGGACTCAATTTTTCCCTTTTTTACGGATTAAATTTTCCTTTTTCGTCTTCCTTCTACGGACTCAATTTTGAAACGAACTGAACAAAAATACTTGAAATGATATCTGTGTGCATGAATTGTTTGCCTCTGTTTAGATAGATAGGAAGCCTCTCCCTGGATTGAGTAGGGGGGAGGTCTCCAGGGACATTTGAAAAACTAACTACATTCGAGTAGCTAACTCACAGTGAACTGTGAGTTAGGGGGGAATTGTAAGAAATTTGAGTAAAAAACTGTAGTTAGTAGATATAATAAAAGTGTTTAATAATTCATAATTAATAATTCATAGTTAGTCATAATCATAAGGGTTTTGAGAATGCATAATTAAGATAAACATAAGCATGAAACTTCTGCCAAGTGCAGAAGTATAACTTTTATTTTGAAGGATTATTATAGAAGGGTTTAAAACGTAACTGACAGTCATTGAATGTGATGATGAACTCAGAGCCAGACAGTAGAATACACTCCTGGAGGATAGCCAATAGGAATCGGGATAAACGGAGGAGGAGGTGTTTCGAACAGATGTGGGAGGTTTAATTTAAGCCTTTTTCCTCTCTCGTGTCATGGCTCTCGGAGGACGGACGTGTTTTTCACCTGAGAAGCTGAGTTGAGGTTTTTTGCAAATGGGGTTTTATTGTTTTAATATGTCATAGGAGTGTACACTCCAATGTATAACTGTAATCGTGCTTACATCAGTGGAATTAAATTCCTTATAATTGTAAACCAGTTTTGGTAGCGTTATTTTAGCAGCGTGTGTGTCGACGGCACAAAGCCGGCCACATGGCAGTCACATGGCTGGCTCCGGCCTCCCCTTTGTTATGAGGTAAAAATTCTTCCATAACAACAGCCATCTCTAAAGCCCAAAAGCCAAAGTGTGAAAATGAGATGTTGTGGTTTTTTGGAGGGTTGTGTGCTGTTCTAGGTCTATACGCTTCATGTTAGCCGAGCTAACAGGCTGCTGGCTGTCGATTCATATTTAGAGAGTGGTTTCTATCTTCTCATCTAACTCTGCAAGAAAGGGAATAAGCTCATTTCCACAAGCTGTCAAACTATGATGATGATGATGATGAGGTTACATTCTTGATAAAGTGATTTACAATGTTTTCGTGGACCTGTGTGAGCTATTTTCAATGCATCTGTCTCCAACACGCCTGTCGATGCAGAAGAAACAGTGTAGAACAATTCATCAAAAGTGCACGTTTAATGTGAGCTCTGTGTATCTTACAACAGTCTGAGGCTGGCTGCTTCAAATGTAACCAGCGGATCTGTCGTGCATAACTGTGGCTTGACAGTGCAGATGGAACGGACACCTGCAGCCTTCAGGTGGCTGTAAAGAGTCACCAGTGAAAAGGAAAGACCTTCAGTATAGAGCTAAAGTGCCCCAGAGAACAGCAGTGTTCACATTTACTCGTTGGAAAGAACCCAGCGCCTGTAAGCTAACCCTAACCCTAACCCATGATGCAACGATCGACAGGGACGGGGCAGACTCAGAGGTTTGAGGATCACAGCACGAGCTCGCCAGCTGCATCACACCATTAGAATGCCCTCCTTTGAACAAATGGAGGCCGGAAAACTCCATCAGCTGCAAATGATGAGCAGGCTCCACCTTGTACTGGAGCAGCAGCACAAAGGAAACAAACAGGTACAGTAGTACTCCAGGAAATATTGGCTGCCCAAGTTAACTGGTTTAGTCGACAGTACTATTCATTTTTACAGTTCATGCACGGTTTAAATATATATTTTTAAAGTTTTAACAGTTGGCATTTGAAATCTAATATCAATACACCAAATGAACAACAACAATAACAGTACTGATGAATTGATATATTGTTTTTAGTGGTTATAGTTCTGTATATCTTGTCTTGTATGTTGGCGACTAAAGTTTATAGTTTATCCACCTTTTTTGTACGCCATGAGAGAGCTTCTATTGACATGCACTACCTCTCATATTTCATAGTTTCTCTAAGTATTAAAAAAAACTGAACAGTTCTTTAATCTACAAAAAAACTGCATTACTTAGTTTACTTACCATTGTCTTTGTTATATTACGCTTTAGAGAGTAGAGTTTGTGGATTAGAAATGAATACAATAAAGGTGCATTTCACCTGAAAGTCATCATACAGAATAAACCTTTCTAACCACATCTCCACATGTAAGGGACTATTTGAGTAATCCTCTGTGTGCACACCAGATGGTGTTCTAATCCACACAAACAAGAGACACCTCATCGTGTTATTCATTGTAGAACATAACATTTTAAACTTGAGTTGATTTTAATCCGATGTCTTTACATTAACTTTAATATTTAAAAATAAAACTGTATTTCATTTATCGTCACTTTTGAAGCAAGTACAGGAAGAAAAGTGGAATTCTATGATAAATGGTCCAGGGTTTCAGTACGTTCACAATAACTAACCTTACACAGAACTGAACAACACTAAAAGGGATCATTTGTAGGCGTGTTTTTTATAGTTGGGTTCTCCCCTTCATCCTTCCTTCTTCCTCAAACTCCTGCCAAACACAAGGCTTGAATATATGTCAGCACAATTAGGCCTGAGTGACAAGAGAGGACAAACTAGGAGACCAGAGACATGTGCATGTACGACATCCAACAACAAACAGTAAACCCCAGAAACATTTGATCAGAGACACAGAGGAAAGAAATGCTGAATAAGTAAGTATAACTGATACACTGAACATTTTTACACCGGAGCAAATTAGTCGTAAGTTACCATGGTGATCTAGTGGTTAAAATAAAGTCACCATCGTGACATCAAAAACTCCAGCTTTAGGCTCAACATAGCTCACTACGACGTCAATCTCCCTTCATAGTTCACTCCTCTGGAAGAAGAAAGACTACAGAAACACACAAGAGGCAAAACTCAAGCCCACCATTCACACAGATAGGAGAAAGGAAACAAACAAGCAGTGAGATCCAAACATCACTGGCCCTGGACCAAGATAGCTTCAGGACTTATGGCAGGAAGTCACAGGCTGAGTGTGAGAATGGAATTAAAGGTAACTAAGGTGTGTTTTATCTGTTGTGACACAGTCTTTAGAAAATAACAATTCTTTGGAACATGACTCCTACAGGTAATGATTGCACAATGACTGAGCTGCTGGAAGGTTAATGGCAACAGGTACAATGAAATATTCTTTGGAATCCTCAGACAGGGAATAATTGCATTACTGGCAACAGATAAGAGGCCTGAAGTCATCAAAGAAAAAGCAAATAACTGAAGGTTAAGACCAAAAGATGAGTTTTAATTCAGGATTTAAAGGCCTCAACTGTTTGATGTGAGCAGAAAGGTCATTCCTGAGGAAGGGGATGTGATAGGAAAATGTTTATGAACGATTGAATGTTACGTCTCTGTATCACTTTATTCTGCACATGTCAATGAAGACAGCTTTGTAAAAAGTGTAACAAATACAAGTGAAACTCCTTTACCCAGTCTTTTAACTTAAGAAGTTCCTCATGATGTAAAAATGCTTTTTAAGAGAGCTCAGACTTCTTTCAAGCTGCATGTTTGAACAAACTATCATTAGTCATGATGATTAACACCTTAGCTGAATGCACACAACAAGAATAAAGCTGATTCTGGACCAACAAGGAAACAGTTGTTAACTTTCTCAAAGCAGGTGTGACTTACACAGAACTGGACCAAACACATGAGAAGAACCCAAAGCGTGCTGATGGACCAGCACAGGACAAGAAGGAGAACCTATGATCTCATCAGCATGACAGACATTGACTTTAAGAGCCAGACTCATTCGATTCATTGAGACTGACCCGTCAGAAGGGTAACAGCAGCACAGAGAGGGCCCAACACTGTAGAGAGCTTTACACAGCCGAGGTCACAGATAAGAAGTTTGAAACATGACGTCAGAAGAGAGCGTTGGTGAATAAATAAACACTTTTGTCTTCAGACGTCTTCAAATAACTCACTGTTTGTTTACCAGCAGCCCCGCTGAGGACGTGTCCAACAGACACGGGGTCACCCATGTGTCCCATTGTGCATGGAAGGTTGGACTGGTTCATATGAACACATATCAATAAACACACAATAAACACATGAGCATTGGAACAAGGTAGCTCTGGTGATTGTTTTGGAAAGAATTCAGAGGTTGAGTTTGATGATATTTACTGAAAGGTAATCAAGACATCAATAGTTTGATAAGATATTATATACTTTAGAATATGACTCCTCACAGATAACAAATGAAACAATCAGCTACATGTTGTAGAAATACCAGTACAAGTACTGCATTCAAAAGTGTACTTACAAGGGCGATTGTGGCTCAGTGGAGAGCAGGGTCGTCGTTCAATCAGAGAATCGGCGGTTCGATCACCGGCTCCACTTGCCGCATGTCGATGTGTCCTTGGGCAAGACACTCGTAGCTCTGACTACGGTGTGTGAATGTGTGTGAATGTTAGTTAGTCCTGGTGGGCATCAGTGTATGAATGGGAGTGAATGGGTGAATGACGACATGTAGTGTGAAAGAGTAAAAGTACCAACATCAAACTATATATCGTACTACAAGTAAAAGAAGACATGATACAGAAGGGCCATTTCAGAATAATAATTATATTATTGAATTATAATTATTAAAGCATCAATGTGTACATTGCTTTAATGTTGCAGTACTTTACTTTATATAGTGCCAGGTAGCAAAGGATCAATAAAGTCTACATCATCATTCATCTGTTGATCATGTAGATGTATTACTCTGAATCTGTAAAGTAACTAAAGATATCCAATAAGTGTAGGAAAATACAAATTACAATAGTATCCTCTGAAATGTAGCAGAGTAGTACAAGATGTATAAAGTACAGCAACCTCAACATTGTACAGAAGTACTTGACTCAATGTATTGAGTTACATTTCACCACTGTGGACTCTCATGCTGGTTCAGAGTAGATCCAGATGACTGCAGTGCAGCGACACCTTCTGACACACGTTTGTACAAACTATTGTTGGCCATGATGAATAACACGTTAGCTAATGCTGGTGTTAGTCTATTACATATTTCAATGTTGTATGATTTATCTGATGTCATCCACCACCAGCAGCAGAACTTCCTTCCTGCTCCACTATTTTCGATTACGCTTCAGAGAGATCATAGATTATAAATCACTACAATAAAGGTGCATTTCACAGAATCAACCTTTCAAACCACATCTCCACATGTAAGGGACTATTTGAGTAATCCTGTGTGCACACCAGATGGTGTTCTAATCCACACAAACAAGAGACACCTCATCGTGTTATTCATTGTAGAACATAACATTTTAAACTTGAGTTGATTTTAATCCGATGTCTTTACATTAACTTTAATATTTAAAAATAAAACTGTATTTCATTTATCGTCACTTTTGAAGCAAGTACAGGAAGAAAAGTCATTCTCATTCTCTCTTCCTCGCGTGCTTGTTATAGTTGCCTTTTTTTTCCTTCATCCTTACGTCTTCCTCAAAGTCCTGCCAAACACAAGGCTTGAAGATAGCCCAGCACAATTAAGCCTGAGTGAAGAGAGAGGACAAGGAGGACAAACTCGGAGACCAGAGACATGTGCTTGTGGGACATCCAACAACAAACAGTAAACCCCAGAAACAGTCTACATTTGACCAGAGACACAGAGGAAAGAAATGCTGAATAAGAGACAGCATTGAACTACAGAAGCTGGTGGAACAGAGGCTGACCCGGACATGACGTCACAGCTTCGACTCTCTATCGGATAGAGAGTCGAAGCTGTGACGTCATGTATGTGTATTATTAGATTGTTATTATTATTATTAGATTCACTGAGACTGACCCGTCAGAAGGGTAACAGCAGCACAGAGAGGGCCCAACACTGGAGAGAGCTTTACACAGTGTGTGTGTGTGTGTGTTCATGTTCTGCTTCTTTTCATGATAGACGTAGGGAGACCAGAGACATGTGCTTGTAGGACATCATTTAATAAACTGATGAAGGGACATTTTGGACTTGTGTGAAAAATTAAAGAAAAATACTTTACTTTTATTCCTTGTAAAAACAACATTACCTTGAGAATTCCTTATGACGTCGAAATTATTTAAACAAAAAAATAATAAGTTAGCTGATTCAATATGTAGAGTTCATAAAAAGGGTAGTTTTATTGGATTATTTTCATTGATTTGAACTTTGGATAATATATTTCACAATTATTTATAATATTGTTGGCATTCGTCAGGAGTGCAAGCAACAAGAATAAAGCTGATTCTGGCCCAACAAGGAAACAGTTACTTTCTCAAAGCAGGTGTGACTTACACAGAACTGGACCAAACACTTGATAAGAACACAAAGCGTGCTGATGGACCAGCACAGGACACGCGAGAGAGAGAGAGAGAGAGAGAGAGAGGCACACAGCTTGGATGCTCATGTGTTTGTGGGACAACAAACAAACACAGGCTCAGAGAGATGCAATGCTTTTCAGGACGTTTACTATGTTCTGGTCAGCAGGACAGACATTGACTTCAAGTGCTGGACTTATTTGGGTCTTTGAGACTGAGACTGGCCCGTGAGAAGGATAATGATTCAGGTTCAAGCAAACACAAGCAGTGAGATCCAAACATCACTGGCCGTGGATGGCAGAAAGTCAGAGGCTGAGCGTGAGAATGTAATTCAAGGTAACTGACGTGTGTTTTATCTGTTATGACACGGTATTTAGAAAAATAAGAAATTCTTTGGAATATGACTCCTACAGGTAACGATTGCACAATGACTGAACTGCTGGAAGGTTAAGGCAACACACATGAGCCGTGGAACAAGGGATTTGTTGTGCTTGATTTGGCAAGAGTTTAGAGGTGGAGTTTGATGATGTTACTTAAAGGTTATCAAGGTACCAATCTGGTTTGACAACATGCTACTTTCTTTGGAATATGACTCATGACAGGAAAGACTTGCACAATGGGAAAGAGCATCTCTCTATATAAAGGCAGCTGACCTGCAGTGAGTACAACAGAATCCAGAGGACCAGCTGACTTCTTCCTGCCGCTCTATCACTGACTGTCAGCACACACGTAAGTCTTCAAGAATGTCATGTTTTATGGTTGTGGAACATAAAGTTTTCTATTTCAGATCTTATTTGATTATATTCACTGTGAGTAGTGTAAATGGTGGCAGTGTGCATGCACATTTAAAAAGCAATTCATGTTAGATGTCATTATGGTGATCCATATTTCAGCACTGATATTTTAATTTGTAGTGATGATATTGGAGCTCACCTGAAGACGCAGTCATGCTGCTAACTGTTTACTCATGATGTGTCTTTCTTTAATGCAGTTACCCACCATAACCACCAAGACCACCATGAGCTACATCTCAGAAATTGACGTGTCCCTCAATGATATCGAGGAGCAAATTCTCATAAAGAAGGGCTTCCAGAAGGTCCCAGGTTCTCTGAACAAAGGAGCAGGTGTACATGCCATCTATCTTTGGTATAAAATGGGGGAGAAGGGGGAGAAAGCAATCACTAAGCTTCAAGTTTCATTCAAGGATGACATGACTCCTGGATTGATCAATGCAGGGTACCAACAGATCGTTAAAGATCTCAATGCTGGACACAGAGGTGATTGCATCTACCTTTGGTCCTACCAAGGGTCTGGAGAGTATGATACTCCCATAGTGAAGATTGATGTCACTACAGATGCAAACAATGAAGCTGAAGAGTTTGGCATTGGCTGGGAGAGACTGGCCTGTGATCTGAACCGCAATGCCGGAGGGGACTGGATCCACATGTGGATGAAAAGAGAGCACCAAAACTACATCTGCGACATCACTGCCACTGATTCCTACAAATCAGACAAGGACCTGTTTGGAGACCATTACATCCGTGTGGATGAAGATACTAACAGGGGAGCAGGAGGATCCACGGTCTTCATCTGGTACCGTCAGACCACCGACCCCAAGCGTGCCCTCAATGATCTGGAAGTGTCCATCAATGACAAGGAGGCTGTTCAATATCAGAAGCAAGGATACAGTAAAGTGTATGTCAACCTCAACGACGGAACCAGTGGTAACCCAGTGTACCTGTGGCACAAGAAGGAGGGATCCAGCAAACCCATTCAGGCCATCGCCCTGCTTCTCAACACAGCTTTGGTTCCTGAGTACAAGAAGGCTGGTCTCACTGTAATCGAGAAAAATCTCAACGCAGGCAATAACGGCCACATTGAGTACCTGTGTGTGTATCAGTGAAAGCAAAAAGCCATCTTCATGGTCGCAGAGCTGAGAATTCCCAACACTCACTGAAGTGGAACGAAAAGTCCAGCAATGCAGTTAAATCTTTTTGGTGATGGACTCTTTCACTTTTTTTCTCTTTTTCGATATAGAAATGACGATTCATTATATTACAGTCACTCAATAGTATCAAAGGTTTATGGGTTTAATGTTAAACTTGCTGATTCGATCAAAGAGTCCTGTTTTATTAGAGGACAGGATGGAATAGAAGGTGAAGGAGATCAGACTGATATGAAAAGGCTTAACAATGCAGTTCAATCATTTTGGTGATGGATTCTTTCACTTTTGTTTCTTTTTCACTATAAAACAATGTGATTATTATAGTGCAGTAATACTACTGGTAATATCAGAAAGTATCAATAGTTTATGATTCTACTGTTAAACCTGATGGCAATGAAATGAATCAAACTATTTCACATTGTTTTTAACACTGTTAATTAATGATTGAATATTAAGTCTCTGTGTCACTTTATTCTGCACATTTCCTGCTTTTCAATA
>NW_027635247.1:0-63224 GCF_949748355.1 Melanostigma gelatinosum | reverse complement strand
AGGTCGTAACACCAAAAACATGTTACCCCAGGAAAGGGGCTTCATTCCTGGGTAAACGACATCCAGACCGCCTCCCTGGACCTCCCTGGACCACCCTCCATCTCCCCCCAATATGTGCGCTTAAAGCAGGACGAAAAACAGGTCGTAAACGGGTAATAACATCAAATACGTGTTACCCCAGGAAAGAGGCTTCATTCCTGGGTAAAGGACCGACAGACCGCCTCCCTGGACCTCCCTGGACCAGCCTGGACCACCCTGCATCTCCCCCCCAAAATATGGGCTCAAAGCAGGCTGAAAAACAGGTCGTAAAGGGGTAATAACACCAAAAACGTGTTACCCCAGGAAAGGGGCTTCATTCCTGTGTAAACGACCTCCAGACCGCCTCCCTGGACCTCCCTGGACCACCCTGCACCACCCTCCATCTCCCCCCAATATGTGTGCTTAAAGCAGGCTGAAAAACAGGTAATAAGGGGTAATAACACCAAAAACGTGTTACCCCACCAAACAGGCTTCATTCCTGGGTAAAGCACCTCCACAACGCCACCCTGGAACACTCTGCACCCTCCTGCAGCTCATCTCCCCCAATATGTGGGCTTAAAGCAGGCTGAAAGGCAAGTGATATTGAGGTCGTAACACCAAAAACATGTTACCCCAGGAAAGGGGCTTCATTCCTGGGTAAAGCACCTCCACAACGCCACCCTGGAACACTCTGCACCCTCCTGCAGCTCATCTCCCCCAATATGTGGGCTTAAAGCAGGCTGAAAGGCAAGTGATATTGAGGTCGTAACACCAAAAACATGTTACCCCAGGAAAGGGGCTTCATTCCTGGGTAAAGCACCTCCACAACGCCACCCTGGAACACTCTGCACCCTCCTGCAGCTCATCTCCCCCAATATGTGGGCTTAAAGCAGGCTGAAAGGCAAGTGATATTGAGGTCGTAACACCAAAAACATGTTACCGCAGGAAAGGGGCTTCATTCCTGGGTAAAGCACCTCCACAACGCCACCCTGGAACACTCTGCACCCTCCTGCAGCTCATCTCCCCCAATATGTGGGCTTAAAGCAGGCTGAAAGGCAAGTGATATTGAGGTCGTAACACCAAAAACATGTTACCCCAGGAAAGGGGCTTCATTCCTGGGTAAACGACATCCAGACCGCCTCCCTGGACCTCCCTGGACCACCCTCCATCTCCCCCCAATATGTGCGCTTAAAGCAGGACGAAAAACAGGTCGTAAACGGGTAATAACATCAAATACGTGTTACCCCAGGAAAGAGGCTTCATTCCTGGGTAAAGGACCGACAGACCCCCTCCCTGGACCTCCCTGGACCAGCCTGGACCACCCTGCATCTCCCCCCCAAAATATGGGCTCAAAGCAGGCTGAAAAACAGGTCGTAAAGGGGTAATAACACCAAAAACGTGTTACCCCAGGAAAGGGGCTTCATTCCTGGGTAAACGACCTCCAGACCGCCTCCCTGGACCTCCCTGGACCACCCTGCACCACCCTCCATCTCCCCCCAATATGTGTGCTTAAAGCAGGCTGAAAAACAGGTAATAAGGGGTAATAACACCAAAAACGTGTTACCCCACCAAACAGGCTTCATTCCTGGGTAAAGCACCTCCACAACGCCACCCTGGAACACTCTGCACCCTCCTGCAGCTCATCTCCCCCAATATGTGGGCTTAAAGCAGGCTGAAAGGCAAGTGATATTGAGGTCGTAACACCAAAAACATGTTACCCCAGGAAAGGGGCTTCATTCCTGGGTAAAGCACCTCCACAACGCCACCCTGGAACACTCTGCACCCTCCTGCAGCTCATCTCCCCCAATATGTGGGCTTAAAGCAGGCTGAAAGGCAAGTGATATTGAGGTCGTAACACCAAAAACATGTTACCCCAGGAAAGGGGCTTCATTCCTGGGTAAACGACATCCAGACCGCCTCCCTGGACCTCCCTGGACCACCCTCCATCTCCCCCCAATATGTGCGCTTAAAGCAGGACGAAAAACAGGTCGTAAACGGGTAATAACATCAAATACGTGTTACCCCAGGAAAGAGGCTTCATTCCTGGGTAAAGGACCGACAGACCGCCTCCCTGGACCTCCCTGGACCAGCCTGGACCACCCTGCATCTCCCCCCCAAAATATGGGCTCAAAGCAGGCTGAAAAACAGGTCGTAAAGGGGTAATAACACCAAAAACGTGTTACCCCAGGAAAGGGGCTTCATTCCTGGGTAAAAGACCTCCAGACCGCCTCCCTGGACCTCCCTGGACCACCCTGCACCACCCTCCATCTCCCCCCAATATGTGTGCTTAAAGCAGGCTGAAAAACAGGTAATAAGGGGTAATAACACCAAAAACGTGTTACCCCACCAAACAGGCTTCATTCCTGGGTAAAGCACCTCCACAACGCCACCCTGGAACACTCTGCACCCTCCTGCAGCTCATCTCCCCCAATATGTGGGCTTAAAGCAGGCTGAAAGGCAAGTGATATTGAGGTCGTAACACCAAAAACATGTTACCCCAGGAAAGGGGCTTCATTCCTGGGTAAAGCACCTCCACAACGCCACCCTGGAACACTCTGCACCCTCCTGCAGCTCATCTCCCCCAATATGTGGGCTTAAAGCAGGCTGAAAGGCAAGTGATATTGAGGTCGTAACACCAAAAACATGTTACCGCAGGAAAGGGGCTTCATTCCTGGGTAAAGCACCTCCACAACGCCACCCTGGAACACTCTGCACCCTCCTGCAGCTCATCTCCCCCAATATGTGGGCTTAAAGCAGGCTGAAAGGCAAGTGATATTGAGGTCGTAACACCAAAAACATGTTACCCCAGGAAAGGGGCTTCATTCCTGGGTAAAGCACCTCCACAACGCCACCCTGGAACACTCTGCACCCTCCTGCAGCTCATCTCCCCCAATATGTGGGCTTAAAGCAGGCTGAAAGGCAAGTGATATTGAGGTCGTAACACCAAAAACATGTTACCCCAGGAAAGGGGCTTCATTCCTGGGTAAAGCACCTCCACAACGCCACCCTGGAACACTCTGCACCCTCCTGCAGCTCATCTCCCCCAATATGTGGGCTTAAAGCAGGCTGAAAGGCAAGTGATATTGAGGTCGTAACACCAAAAACATGTTACCCCAGGAAAGGGGCTTCATTCCTGGGTAAAGCACCTCCACAACGCCACCCTGGAACACTCTGCACCCTCCTGCAGCTCATCTCCCCCAATATGTGGGCTTAAAGCAGGCTGAAAGGCAAGTGATATTGAGGTCGTAACACCAAAAACATGTTACCCCAGGAAAGGGGCTTCATTCCTGGGTAAACGACATCCAGACCGCCTCCCTGGACCTCCCTGGACCACCCTCCATCTCCCCCCAATATGTGCGCTTAAAGCAGGACGAAAAACAGGTCGTAAACGGGTAATAACATCAAATACGTGTTACCCCAGGAAAGAGGCTTCATTCCTGGGTAAAGGACCGACAGACCGCCTCCCTGGACCTCCCTGGACCAGCCTGGACCACCCTGCATCTCCCCCCCAAAATATGGGCTCAAAGCAGGCTGAAAAACAGGTCGTAAAGGGGTAATAACACCAAAAACGTGTTACCCCAGGAAAGGGGCTTCATTCCTGGGTAAAAGACCTCCAGACCGCCTCCCTGGACCTCCCTGGACCACCCTGCACCACCCTCCATCTCCCCCCAATATGTGTGCTTAAAGCAGGCTGAAAAACAGGTAATAAGGGGTAATAACACCAAAAACGTGTTACCCCACCAAACAGGCTTCATTCCTGGGTAAAGCACCTCCACAACGCCACCCTGGAACACTCTGCACCCTCCTGCAGCTCATCTCCCCCAATATGTGGGCTTAAAGCAGGCTGAAAGGCAAGTGATATTGAGGTCGTAACACCAAAAACATGTTACCCCAGGAAAGGGGCTTCATTCCTGGGTAAAGCACCTCCACAACGCCACCCTGGAACACTCTGCACCCTCCTGCAGCTCATCTCCCCCAATATGTGGGCTTAAAGCAGGCTGAAAGGCAAGTGATATTGAGGTCGTAACACCAAAAACATGTTACCCCAGGAAAGGGGCTTCATTCCTGGGTAAAGCACCTCCACAACGCCACCCTGGAACACTCTGCACCCTCCTGCAGCTCATCTCCCCCAATATGTGGGCTTAAAGCAGGCTGAAAGGCAAGTGATATTGAGGTCGTAACACCAAAAACATGTTACCCCAGGAAAGGGGCTTCATTCCTGGGTAAAGCACCTCCACAACGCCACCCTGGAACACTCTGCACCCTCCTGCAGCTCATCTCCCCCAATATGTGGGCTTAAAGCAGGCTGAAAGGCAAGTGATATTGAGGTCGTAACACCAAAAACATGTTACCCCAGGAAAGGGGCTTCATTCCTGGGTAAACGACATCCAGACCGCCTCCCTGGACCTCCCTGGACCACCCTCCATCTCCCCCCAATATGTGCGCTTAAAGCAGGACGAAAAACAGGTCGTAAACGGGTAATAACATCAAATACGTGTTACCCCAGGAAAGAGGCTTCATTCCTGGGTAAAGGACCGACAGACCGCCTCCCTGGACCTCCCTGGACCAGCCTGGACCACCCTGCATCTCCCCCCCAAAATATGGGCTCAAAGCAGGCTGAAAAACAGGTCGTAAAGGGGTAATAACACCAAAAACGTGTTACCCCAGGAAAGGGGCTTCATTCCTGTGTAAACGACCTCCAGACCGCCTCCCTGGACCTCCCTGGACCACCCTGCACCACCCTCCATCTCCCCCCAATATGTGTGCTTAAAGCAGGCTGAAAAACAGGTAATAAGGGGTAATAACACCAAAAACGTGTTACCCCACCAAACAGGCTTCATTCCTGGGTAAAGCACCTCCACAACGCCACCCTGGAACACTCTGCACCCTCCTGCAGCTCATCTCCCCCAATATGTGGGCTTAAAGCAGGCTGAAAGGCAAGTGATATTGAGGTCGTAACACCAAAAACATGTTACCCCAGGAAAGGGGCTTCATTCCTGGGTAAAGCACCTCCACAACGCCACCCTGGAACACTCTGCACCCTCCTGCAGCTCATCTCCCCCAATATGTGGGCTTAAAGCAGGCTGAAAGGCAAGTGATATTGAGGTCGTAACACCAAAAACATGTTACCCCAGGAAAGGGGCTTCATTCCTGGGTAAAGCACCTCCACAACGCCACCCTGGAACACTCTGCACCCTCCTGCAGCTCATCTCCCCCAATATGTGGGCTTAAAGCAGGCTGAAAGGCAAGTGATATTGAGGTCGTAACACCAAAAACATGTTACCCCAGGAAAGGGGCTTCATTCCTGGGTAAACGACATCCAGACCGCCTCCCTGGACCTCCCTGGACCACCCTCCATCTCCCCCCAATATGTGCGCTTAAAGCAGGACGAAAAACAGGTCGTAAATGGGTAATAACATCAAATACGTGTTACCCCAGGAAAGAGGCTTCATTCCTGGGTAAAGGACCGACAGACCGCCTCCCTGGACCTCCCTGGACCAGCCTGGACCACCCTGCATCTCCCCCCCAAAATATGGGCTCAAAGCAGGCTGAAAAACAGGTCGTAAAGGGGTAATAACACCAAAAACGTGTTACCCCAGGAAAGGGGCTTCATTCCTGTGTAAACGACCTCCAGACCGCCTCCCTGGACCTCCCTGGACCACCCTGCACCACCCTCCATCTCCCCCCAATATGTGTGCTTAAAGCAGGCTGAAAAACAGGTAATAAGGGGTAATAACACCAAAAACGTGTTACCCCACCAAACAGGCTTCATTCCTGGGTAAAGCACCTCCACAACGCCACCCTGGAACACTCTGCACCCTCCTGCAGCTCATCTCCCCCAATATGTGGGCTTAAAGCAGGCTGAAAGGCAAGTGATATTGAGGTCGTAACACCAAAAACATGTTACCCCAGGAAAGGGGCTTCATTCCTGGGTAAAGCACCTCCACAACGCCACCCTGGAACACTCTGCACCCTCCTGCAGCTCATCTCCCCCAATATGTGGGCTTAAAGCAGGCTGAAAGGCAAGTGATATTGAGGTCGTAACACCAAAAACATGTTACCCCAGGAAAGGGGCTTCATTCCTGGGTAAAGCACCTCCACAACGCCACCCTGGAACACTCTGCACCCTCCTGCAGCTCATCTCCCCCAATATGTGGGCTTAAAGCAGGCTGAAAGGCAAGTGATATTGAGGTCGTAACACCAAAAACATGTTACCCCAGGAAAGGGGCTTCATTCCTGGGTAAACGACATCCAGACCGCCTCCCTGGACCTCCCTGGACCACCCTCCATCTCCCCCCAATATGTGCGCTTAAAGCAGGACGAAAAACAGGTCGTAAACGGGTAATAACATCAAATACGTGTTACCCCAGGAAAGAGGCTTCATTCCTGGGTAAAGGACCGACAGACCGCCTCCCTGGACCTCCCTGGACCAGCCTGGACCACCCTGCATCTCCCCCCCAAAATATGGGCTCAAAGCAGGCTGAAAAACAGGTCGTAAAGGGGTAATAACACCAAAAACGTGTTACCCCAGGAAAGGGGCTTCATTCCTGTGTAAACGACCTCCAGACCGCCTCCCTGGACCTCCCTGGACCACCCTGCACCACCCTCCATCTCCCCCCAATATGTGTGCTTAAAGCAGGCTGAAAAACAGGTAATAAGGGGTAATAACACCAAAAACGTGTTACCCCACCAAACAGGCTTCATTCCTGGGTAAAGCACCTCCACAACGCCACCCTGGAACACTCTGCACCCTCCTGCAGCTCATCTCCCCCAATATGTGGGCTTAAAGCAGGCTGAAAGGCAAGTGATATTGAGGTCGTAACACCAAAAACATGTTACCCCAGGAAAGGGGCTTCATTCCTGGGTAAAGCACCTCCACAACGCCACCCTGGAACACTCTGCACCCTCCTGCAGCTCATCTCCCCCAATATGTGGGCTTAAAGCAGGCTGAAAGGCAAGTGATATTGAGGTCGTAACACCAAAAACATGTTACCCCAGGAAAGGGGCTTCATTCCTGGGTAAAGCACCTCCACAACGCCACCCTGGAACACTCTGCACCCTCCTGCAGCTCATCTCCCCCAATATGTGGGCTTAAAGCAGGCTGAAAGGCAAGTGATATTGAGGTCGTAACACCAAAAACATGTTACCGCAGGAAAGGGGCTTCATTCCTGGGTAAAGCACCTCCACAACGCCACCCTGGAACACTCTGCACCCTCCTGCAGCTCATCTCCCCCAATATGTGGGCTTAAAGCAGGCTGAAAGGCAAGTGATATTGAGGTCGTAACACCAAAAACATGTTACCCCAGGAAAGGGGCTTCATTCCTGGGTAAACGACATCCAGACCGCCTCCCTGGACCTCCCTGGACCACCCTCCATCTCCCCCCAATATGTGCGCTTAAAGCAGGACGAAAAACAGGTCGTAAACGGGTAATAACATCAAATACGTGTTACCCCAGGAAAGAGGCTTCATTCCTGGGTAAAGGACCGACAGACCCCCTCCCTGGACCTCCCTGGACCAGCCTGGACCACCCTGCATCTCCCCCCCAAAATATGGGCTCAAAGCAGGCTGAAAAACAGGTCGTAAAGGGGTAATAACACCAAAAACGTGTTACCCCAGGAAAGGGGCTTCATTCCTGGGTAAACGACCTCCAGACCGCCTCCCTGGACCTCCCTGGACCACCCTGCACCACCCTCCATCTCCCCCCAATATGTGTGCTTAAAGCAGGCTGAAAAACAGGTAATAAGGGGTAATAACACCAAAAACGTGTTACCCCACCAAACAGGCTTCATTCCTGGGTAAAGCACCTCCACAACGCCACCCTGGAACACTCTGCACCCTCCTGCAGCTCATCTCCCCCAATATGTGGGCTTAAAGCAGGCTGAAAGGCAAGTGATATTGAGGTCGTAACACCAAAAACATGTTACCCCAGGAAAGGGGCTTCATTCCTGGGTAAAGCACCTCCACAACGCCACCCTGGAACACTCTGCACCCTCCTGCAGCTCATCTCCCCCAATATGTGGGCTTAAAGCAGGCTGAAAGGCAAGTGATATTGAGGTCGTAACACCAAAAACATGTTACCCCAGGAAAGGGGCTTCATTCCTGGGTAAACGACATCCAGACCGCCTCCCTGGACCTCCCTGGACCACCCTCCATCTCCCCCCAATATGTGCGCTTAAAGCAGGACGAAAAACAGGTCGTAAACGGGTAATAACATCAAATACGTGTTACCCCAGGAAAGAGGCTTCATTCCTGGGTAAAGGACCGACAGACCGCCTCCCTGGACCTCCCTGGACCAGCCTGGACCACCCTGCATCTCCCCCCCAAAATATGGGCTCAAAGCAGGCTGAAAAACAGGTCGTAAAGGGGTAATAACACCAAAAACGTGTTACCCCAGGAAAGGGGCTTCATTCCTGGGTAAAAGACCTCCAGACCGCCTCCCTGGACCTCCCTGGACCACCCTGCACCACCCTCCATCTCCCCCCAATATGTGTGCTTAAAGCAGGCTGAAAAACAGGTAATAAGGGGTAATAACACCAAAAACGTGTTACCCCACCAAACAGGCTTCATTCCTGGGTAAAGCACCTCCACAACGCCACCCTGGAACACTCTGCACCCTCCTGCAGCTCATCTCCCCCAATATGTGGGCTTAAAGCAGGCTGAAAGGCAAGTGATATTGAGGTCGTAACACCAAAAACATGTTACCCCAGGAAAGGGGCTTCATTCCTGGGTAAAGCACCTCCACAACGCCACCCTGGAACACTCTGCACCCTCCTGCAGCTCATCTCCCCCAATATGTGGGCTTAAAGCAGGCTGAAAGGCAAGTGATATTGAGGTCGTAACACCAAAAACATGTTACCGCAGGAAAGGGGCTTCATTCCTGGGTAAAGCACCTCCACAACGCCACCCTGGAACACTCTGCACCCTCCTGCAGCTCATCTCCCCCAATATGTGGGCTTAAAGCAGGCTGAAAGGCAAGTGATATTGAGGTCGTAACACCAAAAACATGTTACCCCAGGAAAGGGGCTTCATTCCTGGGTAAAGCACCTCCACAACGCCACCCTGGAACACTCTGCACCCTCCTGCAGCTCATCTCCCCCAATATGTGGGCTTAAAGCAGGCTGAAAGGCAAGTGATATTGAGGTCGTAACACCAAAAACATGTTACCCCAGGAAAGGGGCTTCATTCCTGGGTAAAGCACCTCCACAACGCCACCCTGGAACACTCTGCACCCTCCTGCAGCTCATCTCCCCCAATATGTGGGCTTAAAGCAGGCTGAAAGGCAAGTGATATTGAGGTCGTAACACCAAAAACATGTTACCCCAGGAAAGGGGCTTCATTCCTGGGTAAAGCACCTCCACAACGCCACCCTGGAACACTCTGCACCCTCCTGCAGCTCATCTCCCCCAATATGTGGGCTTAAAGCAGGCTGAAAGGCAAGTGATATTGAGGTCGTAACACCAAAAACATGTTACCCCAGGAAAGGGGCTTCATTCCTGGGTAAACGACATCCAGACCGCCTCCCTGGACCTCCCTGGACCACCCTCCATCTCCCCCCAATATGTGCGCTTAAAGCAGGACGAAAAACAGGTCGTAAACGGGTAATAACATCAAATACGTGTTACCCCAGGAAAGAGGCTTCATTCCTGGGTAAAGGACCGACAGACCGCCTCCCTGGACCTCCCTGGACCAGCCTGGACCACCCTGCATCTCCCCCCCAAAATATGGGCTCAAAGCAGGCTGAAAAACAGGTCGTAAAGGGGTAATAACACCAAAAACGTGTTACCCCAGGAAAGGGGCTTCATTCCTGGGTAAAAGACCTCCAGACCGCCTCCCTGGACCTCCCTGGACCACCCTGCACCACCCTCCATCTCCCCCCAATATGTGTGCTTAAAGCAGGCTGAAAAACAGGTAATAAGGGGTAATAACACCAAAAACGTGTTACCCCACCAAACAGGCTTCATTCCTGGGTAAAGCACCTCCACAACGCCACCCTGGAACACTCTGCACCCTCCTGCAGCTCATCTCCCCCAATATGTGGGCTTAAAGCAGGCTGAAAGGCAAGTGATATTGAGGTCGTAACACCAAAAACATGTTACCCCAGGAAAGGGGCTTCATTCCTGGGTAAAGCACCTCCACAACGCCACCCTGGAACACTCTGCACCCTCCTGCAGCTCATCTCCCCCAATATGTGGGCTTAAAGCAGGCTGAAAGGCAAGTGATATTGAGGTCGTAACACCAAAAACATGTTACCGCAGGAAAGGGGCTTCATTCCTGGGTAAAGCACCTCCACAACGCCACCCTGGAACACTCTGCACCCTCCTGCAGCTCATCTCCCCCAATATGTGGGCTTAAAGCAGGCTGAAAGGCAAGTGATATTGAGGTCGTAACACCAAAAACATGTTACCCCAGGAAAGGGGCTTCATTCCTGGGTAAAGCACCTCCACAACGCCACCCTGGAACACTCTGCACCCTCCTGCAGCTCATCTCCCCCAATATGTGGGCTTAAAGCAGGCTGAAAGGCAAGTGATATTGAGGTCGTAACACCAAAAACATGTTACCCCAGGAAAGGGGCTTCATTCCTGGGTAAACGACATCCAGACCGCCTCCCTGGACCTCCCTGGACCACCCTCCATCTCCCCCCAATATGTGCGCTTAAAGCAGGACGAAAAACAGGTCGTAAACGGGTAATAACATCAAATACGTGTTACCCCAGGAAAGAGGCTTCATTCCTGGGTAAAGGACCGACAGACCGCCTCCCTGGACCTCCCTGGACCAGCCTGGACCACCCTGCATCTCCCCCCCAAAATATGGGCTCAAAGCAGGCTGAAAAACAGGTCGTAAAGGGGTAATAACACCAAAAACGTGTTACCCCAGGAAAGGGGCTTCATTCCTGTGTAAACGACCTCCAGACCGCCTCCCTGGACCTCCCTGGACCACCCTGCACCACCCTCCATCTCCCCCCAATATGTGTGCTTAAAGCAGGCTGAAAAACAGGTAATAAGGGGTAATAACACCAAAAACGTGTTACCCCACCAAACAGGCTTCATTCCTGGGTAAAGCACCTCCACAACGCCACCCTGGAACACTCTGCACCCTCCTGCAGCTCATCTCCCCCAATATGTGGGCTTAAAGCAGGCTGAAAGGCAAGTGATATTGAGGTCGTAACACCAAAAACATGTTACCCCAGGAAAGGGGCTTCATTCCTGGGTAAAGCACCTCCACAACGCCACCCTGGAACACTCTGCACCCTCCTGCAGCTCATCTCCCCCAATATGTGGGCTTAAAGCAGGCTGAAAGGCAAGTGATATTGAGGTCGTAACACCAAAAACATGTTACCCCAGGAAAGGGGCTTCATTCCTGGGTAAAGCACCTCCACAACGCCACCCTGGAACACTCTGCACCCTCCTGCAGCTCATCTCCCCCAATATGTGGGCTTAAAGCAGGCTGAAAGGCAAGTGATATTGAGGTCGTAACACCAAAAACATGTTACCCCAGGAAAGGGGCTTCATTCCTGGGTAAAGCACCTCCACAACGCCACCCTGGAACACTCTGCACCCTCCTGCAGCTCATCTCCCCCAATATGTGGGCTTAAAGCAGGCTGAAAGGCAAGTGATATTGAGGTCGTAACACCAAAAACATGTTACCCCAGGAAAGGGGCTTCATTCCTGGGTAAACGACATCCAGACCGCCTCCCTGGACCTCCCTGGACCACCCTCCATCTCCCCCCAATATGTGCGCTTAAAGCAGGACGAAAAACAGGTCGTAAACGGGTAATAACATCAAATACGTGTTACCCCAGGAAAGAGGCTTCATTCCTGGGTAAAGGACCGACAGACCGCCTCCCTGGACCTCCCTGGACCAGCCTGGACCACCCTGCATCTCCCCCCCAAAATATGGGCTCAAAGCAGGCTGAAAAACAGGTCGTAAAGGGGTAATAACACCAAAAACGTGTTACCCCAGGAAAGGGGCTTCATTCCTGGGTAAAAGACCTCCAGACCGCCTCCCTGGACCTCCCTGGACCACCCTGCACCACCCTCCATCTCCCCCCAATATGTGTGCTTAAAGCAGGCTGAAAAACAGGTAATAAGGGGTAATAACACCAAAAACGTGTTACCCCACCAAACAGGCTTCATTCCTGGGTAAAGCACCTCCACAACGCCACCCTGGAACACTCTGCACCCTCCTGCAGCTCATCTCCCCCAATATGTGGGCTTAAAGCAGGCTGAAAGGCAAGTGATATTGAGGTCGTAACACCAAAAACATGTTACCCCAGGAAAGGGGCTTCATTCCTGGGTAAAGCACCTCCACAACGCCACCCTGGAACACTCTGCACCCTCCTGCAGCTCATCTCCCCCAATATGTGGGCTTAAAGCAGGCTGAAAGGCAAGTGATATTGAGGTCGTAACACCAAAAACATGTTACCGCAGGAAAGGGGCTTCATTCCTGGGTAAAGCACCTCCACAACGCCACCCTGGAACACTCTGCACCCTCCTGCAGCTCATCTCCCCCAATATGTGGGCTTAAAGCAGGCTGAAAGGCAAGTGATATTGAGGTCGTAACACCAAAAACATGTTACCCCAGGAAAGGGGCTTCATTCCTGGGTAAAGCACCTCCACAACGCCACCCTGGAACACTCTGCACCCTCCTGCAGCTCATCTCCCCCAATATGTGGGCTTAAAGCAGGCTGAAAGGCAAGTGATATTGAGGTCGTAACACCAAAAACATGTTACCCCAGGAAAGGGGCTTCATTCCTGGGTAAACGACATCCAGACCGCCTCCCTGGACCTCCCTGGACCACCCTCCATCTCCCCCCAATATGTGCGCTTAAAGCAGGACGAAAAACAGGTCGTAAACGGGTAATAACATCAAATACGTGTTACCCCAGGAAAGAGGCTTCATTCCTGGGTAAAGGACCGACAGACCGCCTCCCTGGACCTCCCTGGACCAGCCTGGACCACCCTGCATCTCCCCCCCAAAATATGGGCTCAAAGCAGGCTGAAAAACAGGTCGTAAAGGGGTAATAACACCAAAAACGTGTTACCCCAGGAAAGGGGCTTCATTCCTGTGTAAACGACCTCCAGACCGCCTCCCTGGACCTCCCTGGACCACCCTGCACCACCCTCCATCTCCCCCCAATATGTGTGCTTAAAGCAGGCTGAAAAACAGGTAATAAGGGGTAATAACACCAAAAACGTGTTACCCCACCAAACAGGCTTCATTCCTGGGTAAAGCACCTCCACAACGCCACCCTGGAACACTCTGCACCCTCCTGCAGCTCATCTCCCCCAATATGTGGGCTTAAAGCAGGCTGAAAGGCAAGTGATATTGAGGTCGTAACACCAAAAACATGTTACCCCAGGAAAGGGGCTTCATTCCTGGGTAAAGCACCTCCACAACGCCACCCTGGAACACTCTGCACCCTCCTGCAGCTCATCTCCCCCAATATGTGGGCTTAAAGCAGGCTGAAAGGCAAGTGATATTGAGGTCGTAACACCAAAAACATGTTACCCCAGGAAAGGGGCTTCATTCCTGGGTAAAGCACCTCCACAACGCCACCCTGGAACACTCTGCACCCTCCTGCAGCTCATCTCCCCCAATATGTGGGCTTAAAGCAGGCTGAAAGGCAAGTGATATTGAGGTCGTAACACCAAAAACATGTTACCCCAGGAAAGGGGCTTCATTCCTGGGTAAACGACATCCAGACCGCCTCCCTGGACCTCCCTGGACCACCCTCCATCTCCCCCCAATATGTGCGCTTAAAGCAGGACGAAAAACAGGTCGTAAACGGGTAATAACATCAAATACGTGTTACCCCAGGAAAGAGGCTTCATTCCTGGGTAAAGGACCGACAGACCGCCTCCCTGGACCTCCCTGGACCAGCCTGGACCACCCTGCATCTCCCCCCCAAAATATGGGCTCAAAGCAGGCTGAAAAACAGGTCGTAAAGGGGTAATAACACCAAAAACGTGTTACCCCAGGAAAGGGGCTTCATTCCTGGGTAAAAGACCTCCAGACCGCCTCCCTGGACCTCCCTGGACCACCCTGCACCACCCTCCATCTCCCCCCAATATGTGTGCTTAAAGCAGGCTGAAAAACAGGTAATAAGGGGTAATAACACCAAAAACGTGTTACCCCACCAAACAGGCTTCATTCCTGGGTAAAGCACCTCCACAACGCCACCCTGGAACACTCTGCACCCTCCTGCAGCTCATCTCCCCCAATATGTGGGCTTAAAGCAGGCTGAAAGGCAAGTGATATTGAGGTCGTAACACCAAAAACATGTTACCCCAGGAAAGGGGCTTCATTCCTGGGTAAAGCACCTCCACAACGCCACCCTGGAACACTCTGCACCCTCCTGCAGCTCATCTCCCCCAATATGTGGGCTTAAAGCAGGCTGAAAGGCAAGTGATATTGAGGTCGTAACACCAAAAACATGTTACCGCAGGAAAGGGGCTTCATTCCTGGGTAAAGCACCTCCACAACGCCACCCTGGAACACTCTGCACCCTCCTGCAGCTCATCTCCCCCAATATGTGGGCTTAAAGCAGGCTGAAAGGCAAGTGATATTGAGGTCGTAACACCAAAAACATGTTACCCCAGGAAAGGGGCTTCATTCCTGGGTAAAGCACCTCCACAACGCCACCCTGGAACACTCTGCACCCTCCTGCAGCTCATCTCCCCCAATATGTGGGCTTAAAGCAGGCTGAAAGGCAAGTGATATTGAGGTCGTAACACCAAAAACATGTTACCCCAGGAAAGGGGCTTCATTCCTGGGTAAACGACATCCAGACCGCCTCCCTGGACCTCCCTGGACCACCCTCCATCTCCCCCCAATATGTGCGCTTAAAGCAGGACGAAAAACAGGTCGTAAACGGGTAATAACATCAAATACGTGTTACCCCAGGAAAGAGGCTTCATTCCTGGGTAAAGGACCGACAGACCGCCTCCCTGGACCTCCCTGGACCAGCCTGGACCACCCTGCATCTCCCCCCCAAAATATGGGCTCAAAGCAGGCTGAAAAACAGGTCGTAAAGGGGTAATAACACCAAAAACATGTTACCCCAGGAAAGGGGCTTCATTCCTGGGTAAACGACCTCCAGACCGCCTCCCTGGACCTCCCTGGACCACCCTGCACCACCCTCCATCTCCCCCCAATATGTGTGCTTAAAGCAGGCTGAAAAACAGGTAATAAGGGGTAATAACACCAAAAACGTGTTACCCCACCAAACAGGCTTCATTCCTGGGTAAAGCACCTCCACAACGCCACCCTGGAACACTCTGCACCCTCCTGCAGCTCATCTCCCCCAATATGTGGGCTTAAAGCAGGCTGAAAGGCAAGTGATATTGAGGTCGTAACACCAAAAACATGTTACCCCAGGAAAGGGGCTTCATTCCTGGGTAAAGCACCTCCACAACGCCACCCTGGAACACTCTGCACCCTCCTGCAGCTCATCTCCCCCAATATGTGGGCTTAAAGCAGGCTGAAAGGCAAGTGATATTGAGGTCGTAACACCAAAAACATGTTACCCCAGGAAAGGGGCTTCATTCCTGGGTAAAGCACCTCCACAACGCCACCCTGGAACACTCTGCACCCTCCTGCAGCTCATCTCCCCCAATATGTGGGCTTAAAGCAGGCTGAAAGGCAAGTGATATTGAGGTCGTAACACCAAAAACATGTTACCCCAGGAAAGGGGCTTCATTCTTGGGTAAAGCACCTCCACAACGCCACCCTGGAACACTCTGCACCCTCCTGCAGCTCATCTCCCCCAATATGTGGGCTTAAAGCAGGCTGAAAGGCAAGTGATATTGAGGTCGTAACACCAAAAACATGTTACCCCAGGAAAGGGGCTTCATTCCTGGGTAAAGCACCTCCACAACGCCACCCTGGAACACTCTGCACCCTCCTGCAGCTCATCTCCCCCAATATGTGGGCTTAAAGCAGGCTGAAAGGCAAGTGATATTGAGGTCGTAACACCAAAAACATGTTACCCCAGGAAAGGGGCTTCATTCCTGGGTAAAGCACCTCCACAACGCCACCCTGGAACACTCTGCACCCTCCTGCAGCTCATCTCCCCCAATATGTGGGCTTAAAGCAGGCTGAAAGGCAAGTGATATTGAGGTCGTAACACCAAAAACATGTTACCCCAGGAAAGGGGCTTCATTCCTGGGTAAAGCACCTCCACAACGCCACCCTGGAACACTCTGCACCCTCCTGCAGCTCATCTCCCCCAATATGTGGGCTTAAAGCAGGCTGAAAGGCAAGTGATATTGAGGTCGTAACACCAAAAACATGTTACCCCAGGAAAGGGGCTTCATTCCTGGGTAAAGCACCTCCACAACGCCACCCTGGAACACTCTGCACCCTCCTGCAGCTCATCTCCCCCAATATGTGGGCTTAAAGCAGGCTGAAAGGCAAGTGATATTGAGGTCGTAACACCAAAAACATGTTACCCCAGGAAAGGGGCTTCATTCCTGGGTAAAGCACCTCCACAACGCCACCCTGGAACACTCTGCACCCTCCTGCAGCTCATCTCCCCCAATATGTGGGCTTAAAGCAGGCTGAAAGGCAAGTGATATTGAGGTCGTAACACCAAAAACATGTTACCGCAGGAAAGGGGCTTCATTCCTGGGTAAAGCACCTCCACAACGCCACCCTGGAACACTCTGCACCCTCCTGCAGCTCATCTCCCCCAATATGTGGGCTTAAAGCAGGCTGAAAGGCAAGTGATATTGAGGTCGTAACACCAAAAACATGTTACCCCAGGAAAGGGGCTTCATTCCTGGGTAAAGCACCTCCACAACGCCACCCTGGAACACTCTGCACCCTCCTGCAGCTCATCTCCCCCAATATGTGGGCTTAAAGCAGGCTGAAAGGCAAGTGATATTGAGGTCGTAACACCAAAAACATGTTACCCCAGGAAAGGGGCTTCATTCCTGGGTAAACGACATCCAGACCGCCTCCCTGGACCTCCCTGGACCACCCTCCATCTCCCCCCAATATGTGCGCTTAAAGCAGGACGAAAAACAGGTCGTAAACGGGTAATAACATCAAATACGTGTTACCCCAGGAAAGAGGCTTCATTCCTGGGTAAAGGACCGACAGACCGCCTCCCTGGACCTCCCTGGACCAGCCTGGACCACCCTGCATCTCCCCCCCAAAATATGGGCTCAAAGCAGGCTGAAAAACAGGTCGTAAAGGGGTAATAACACCAAAAACGTGTTACACCAGGAAAGGGGCTTCATTCCTGGGTAAACGACCTCCAGACCGCCTCCCTGGACCTCCCTGGACCACCCTGCACCACCCTCCATCTCCCCCCAATATGTGTGCTTAAAGCAGGCTGAAAAACAGGTAATAAGGGGTAATAACACCAAAAACGTGTTACCCCACCAAACAGGCTTCATTCCTGGGTAAAGCACCTCCACAACGCCACCCTGGAACACTCTGCACCCTCCTGCAGCTCATCTCCCCCAATATGTGGGCTTAAAGCAGGCTGAAAGGCAAGTGATATTGAGGTCGTAACACCAAAAACATGTTACCCCAGGAAAGGGGCTTCATTCCTGGGTAAAGCACCTCCACAACGCCACCCTGGAACACTCTGCACCCTCCTGCAGCTCATCTCCCCCAATATGTGGGCTTAAAGCAGGCTGAAAGGCAAGTGATATTGAGGTCGTAACACCAAAAACATGTTACCCCAGGAAAGGGGCTTCATTCCTGGGTAAAGCACCTCCACAACGCCACCCTGGAACACTCTGCACCCTCCTGCAGCTCATCTCCCCAATATGTGGGCTTAAAGCAGGCTGAAAGGCAAGTGATATTGAGGTCGTAACACCAAAAACATGTTACCCCAGGAAAGGGGCTTCATTCCTGGGTAAACGACATCCAGACCGCCTCCCTGGACCTCCCTGGACCACCCTCCATCTCCCCCCAATATGTGCGCTTAAAGCAGGACGAAAAACAGGTCGTAAACGGGTAATAACATCAAATACGTGTTACCCCAGGAAAGAGGCTTCATTCCTGGGTAAAGGACCGACAGACCCCCTCCCTGGACCTCCCTGGACCAGCCTGGACCACCCTGCATCTCCCCCCCAAAATATGGGCTCAAAGCAGGCTGAAAAACAGGTCGTAAAGGGGTAATAACACCAAAAACGTGTTACCCCAGGAAAGGGGCTTCATTCCTGGGTAAACGACCTCCAGACCGCCTCCCTGGACCTCCCTGGACCACCCTGCACCACCCTCCATCTCCCCCCAATATGTGTGCTTAAAGCAGGCTGAAAAACAGGTAATAAGGGGTAATAACACCAAAAACGTGTTACCCCACCAAACAGGCTTCATTCCTGGGTAAAGCACCTCCACAACGCCACCCTGGAACACTCTGCACCCTCCTGCAGCTCATCTCCCCCAATATGTGGGCTTAAAGCAGGCTGAAAGGCAAGTGATATTGAGGTCGTAACACCAAAAACATGTTACCCCAGGAAAGGGGCTTCATTCCTGGGTAAAGCACCTCCACAACGCCACCCTGGAACACTCTGCACCCTCCTGCAGCTCATCTCCCCCAATATGTGGGCTTAAAGCAGGCTGAAAGGCAAGTGATATTGAGGTCGTAACACCAAAAACATGTTACCCCAGGAAAGGGGCTTCATTCCTGGGTAAACGACATCCAGACCGCCTCCCTGGACCTCCCTGGACCACCCTCCATCTCCCCCCAATATGTGCGCTTAAAGCAGGACGAAAAACAGGTCGTAAACGGGTAATAACATCAAATACGTGTTACCCCAGGAAAGAGGCTTCATTCCTGGGTAAAGGACCGACAGACCGCCTCCCTGGACCTCCCTGGACCAGCCTGGACCACCCTGCATCTCCCCCCCAAAATATGGGCTCAAAGCAGGCTGAAAAACAGGTCGTAAAGGGGTAATAACACCAAAAACGTGTTACCCCAGGAAAGGGGCTTCATTCCTGGGTAAAAGACCTCCAGACCGCCTCCCTGGACCTCCCTGGACCACCCTGCACCACCCTCCATCTCCCCCCAATATGTGTGCTTAAAGCAGGCTGAAAAACAGGTAATAAGGGGTAATAACACCAAAAACGTGTTACCCCACCAAACAGGCTTCATTCCTGGGTAAAGCACCTCCACAACGCCACCCTGGAACACTCTGCACCCTCCTGCAGCTCATCTCCCCCAATATGTGGGCTTAAAGCAGGCTGAAAGGCAAGTGATATTGAGGTCGTAACACCAAAAACATGTTACCCCAGGAAAGGGGCTTCATTCCTGGGTAAAGCACCTCCACAACGCCACCCTGGAACACTCTGCACCCTCCTGCAGCTCATCTCCCCCAATATGTGGGCTTAAAGCAGGCTGAAAGGCAAGTGATATTGAGGTCGTAACACCAAAAACATGTTACCGCAGGAAAGGGGCTTCATTCCTGGGTAAAGCACCTCCACAACGCCACCCTGGAACACTCTGCACCCTCCTGCAGCTCATCTCCCCCAATATGTGGGCTTAAAGCAGGCTGAAAGGCAAGTGATATTGAGGTCGTAACACCAAAAACATGTTACCCCAGGAAAGGGGCTTCATTCCTGGGTAAAGCACCTCCACAACGCCACCCTGGAACACTCTGCACCCTCCTGCAGCTCATCTCCCCCAATATGTGGGCTTAAAGCAGGCTGAAAGGCAAGTGATATTGAGGTCGTAACACCAAAAACATGTTACCCCAGGAAAGGGGCTTCATTCCTGGGTAAACGACATCCAGACCGCCTCCCTGGACCTCCCTGGACCACCCTCCATCTCCCCCCAATATGTGCGCTTAAAGCAGGACGAAAAACAGGTCGTAAACGGGTAATAACATCAAATACGTGTTACCCCAGGAAAGAGGCTTCATTCCTGGGTAAAGGACCGACAGACCGCCTCCCTGGACCTCCCTGGACCAGCCTGGACCACCCTGCATCTCCCCCCCAAAATATGGGCTCAAAGCAGGCTGAAAAACAGGTCGTAAAGGGGTAATAACACCAAAAACGTGTTACCCCAGGAAAGGGGCTTCATTCCTGGGTAAACGACCTCCAGACCGCCTCCCTGGACCTCCCTGGACCACCCTGCACCACCCTCCATCTCCCCCCAATATGTGTGCTTAAAGCAGGCTGAAAAACAGGTAATAAGGGGTAATAACACCAAAAACGTGTTACCCCACCAAACAGGCTTCATTCCTGGGTAAAGCACCTCCACAACGCCACCCTGGAACACTCTGCACCCTCCTGCAGCTCATCTCCCCCAATATGTGGGCTTAAAGCAGGCTGAAAGGCAAGTGATATTGAGGTCGTAACACCAAAAACATGTTACCCCAGGAAAGGGGCTTCATTCCTGGGTAAAGCACCTCCACAACGCCACCCTGGAACACTCTGCACCCTCCTGCAGCTCATCTCCCCCAATATGTGGGCTTAAAGCAGGCTGAAAGGCAAGTGATATTGAGGTCGTAACACCAAAAACATGTTACCCCAGGAAAGGGGCTTCATTCCTGGGTAAAGCACCTCCACAACGCCACCCTGGAACACTCTGCACCCTCCTGCAGCTCATCTCCCCCAATATGTGGGCTTAAAGCAGGCTGAAAGGCAAGTGATATTGAGGTCGTAACACCAAAAACATGTTACCCCAGGAAAGGGGCTTCATTCCTGGGTAAACGACATCCAGACCGCCTCCCTGGACCTCCCTGGACCACCCTCCATCTCCCCCCAATATGTGCGCTTAAAGCAGGACGAAAAACAGGTCGTAAACGGGTAATAACATCAAATACGTGTTACCCCAGGAAAGAGGCTTCATTCCTGGGTAAAGGACCGACAGACCGCCTCCCTGGACCTCCCTGGACCAGCCTGGACCACCCTGCATCTCCCCCCCAAAATATGGGCTCAAAGCAGGCTGAAAAACAGGTCGTAAAGGGGTAATAACACCAAAAACGTGTTACCCCAGGAAAGGGGCTTCATTCCTGGGTAAAAGACCTCCAGACCGCCTCCCTGGACCTCCCTGGACCACCCTGCACCACCCTCCATCTCCCCCCAATATGTGTGCTTAAAGCAGGCTGAAAAACAGGTAATAAGGGGTAATAACACCAAAAACGTGTTACCCCACCAAACAGGCTTCATTCCTGGGTAAAGCACCTCCACAACGCCACCCTGGAACACTCTGCACCCTCCTGCAGCTCATCTCCCCCAATATGTGGGCTTAAAGCAGGCTGAAAGGCAAGTGATATTGAGGTCGTAACACCAAAAACATGTTACCCCAGGAAAGGGGCTTCATTCCTGGGTAAAGCACCTCCACAACGCCACCCTGGAACACTCTGCACCCTCCTGCAGCTCATCTCCCCCAATATGTGGGCTTAAAGCAGGCTGAAAGGCAAGTGATATTGAGGTCGTAACACCAAAAACATGTTACCGCAGGAAAGGGGCTTCATTCCTGGGTAAAGCACCTCCACAACGCCACCCTGGAACACTCTGCACCCTCCTGCAGCTCATCTCCCCCAATATGTGGGCTTAAAGCAGGCTGAAAGGCAAGTGATATTGAGGTCGTAACACCAAAAACATGTTACCCCAGGAAAGGGGCTTCATTCCTGGGTAAAGCACCTCCACAACGCCACCCTGGAACACTCTGCACCCTCCTGCAGCTCATCTCCCCCAATATGTGGGCTTAAAGCAGGCTGAAAGGCAAGTGATATTGAGGTCGTAACACCAAAAACATGTTACCCCAGGAAAGGGGCTTCATTCCTGGGTAAACGACATCCAGACCGCCTCCCTGGACCTCCCTGGACCACCCTCCATCTCCCCCCAATATGTGCGCTTAAAGCAGGACGAAAAACAGGTCGTAAACGGGTAATAACATCAAATACGTGTTACCCCAGGAAAGAGGCTTCATTCCTGGGTAAAGGACCGACAGACCGCCTCCCTGGACCTCCCTGGACCAGCCTGGACCACCCTGCATCTCCCCCCCAAAATATGGGCTCAAAGCAGGCTGAAAAACAGGTCGTAAAGGGGTAATAACACCAAAAACGTGTTACCCCAGGAAAGGGGCTTCATTCCTGGGTAAACGACCTCCAGACCGCCTCCCTGGACCTCCCTGGACCACCCTGCACCACCCTCCATCTCCCCCCAATATGTGTGCTTAAAGCAGGCTGAAAAACAGGTAATAAGGGGTAATAACACCAAAAACGTGTTACCCCACCAAACAGGCTTCATTCCTGGGTAAAGCACCTCCACAACGCCACCCTGGAACACTCTGCACCCTCCTGCAGCTCATCTCCCCCAATATGTGGGCTTAAAGCAGGCTGAAAGGCAAGTGATATTGAGGTCGTAACACCAAAAACATGTTACCCCAGGAAAGGGGCTTCATTCCTGGGTAAAGCACCTCCACAACGCCACCCTGGAACACTCTGCACCCTCCTGCAGCTCATCTCCCCCAATATGTGGGCTTAAAGCAGGCTGAAAGGCAAGTGATATTGAGGTCGTAACACCAAAAACATGTTACCCCAGGAAAGGGGCTTCATTCCTGGGTAAAGCACCTCCACAACGCCACCCTGGAACACTCTGCACCCTCCTGCAGCTCATCTCCCCAATATGTGGGCTTAAAGCAGGCTGAAAGGCAAGTGATATTGAGGTCGTAACACCAAAAACATGTTACCCCAGGAAAGGGGCTTCATTCCTGGGTAAACGACATCCAGACCGCCTCCCTGGACCTCCCTGGACCACCCTCCATCTCCCCCCAATATGTGCGCTTAAAGCAGGACGAAAAACAGGTCGTAAACGGGTAATAACATCAAATACGTGTTACCCCAGGAAAGAGGCTTCATTCCTGGGTAAAGGACCGACAGACCGCCTCCCTGGACCTCCCTGGACCAGCCTGGACCACCCTGCATCTCCCCCCCAAAATATGGGCTCAAAGCAGGCTGAAAAACAGGTCGTAAAGGGGTAATAACACCAAAAACGTGTTACCCCAGGAAAGGGGCTTCATTCCTGGGTAAAAGACCTCCAGACCGCCTCCCTGGACCTCCCTGGACCACCCTGCACCACCCTCCATCTCCCCCCAATATGTGTGCTTAAAGCAGGCTGAAAAACAGGTAATAAGGGGTAATAACACCAAAAACGTGTTACCCCACCAAACAGGCTTCATTCCTGGGTAAAGCACCTCCACAACGCCACCCTGGAACACTCTGCACCCTCCTGCAGCTCATCTCCCCCAATATGTGGGCTTAAAGCAGGCTGAAAGGCAAGTGATATTGAGGTCGTAACACCAAAAACATGTTACCCCAGGAAAGGGGCTTCATTCCTGGGTAAAGCACCTCCACAACGCCACCCTGGAACACTCTGCACCCTCCTGCAGCTCATCTCCCCCAATATGTGGGCTTAAAGCAGGCTGAAAGGCAAGTGATATTGAGGTCGTAACACCAAAAACATGTTACCGCAGGAAAGGGGCTTCATTCCTGGGTAAAGCACCTCCACAACGCCACCCTGGAACACTCTGCACCCTCCTGCAGCTCATCTCCCCCAATATGTGGGCTTAAAGCAGGCTGAAAGGCAAGTGATATTGAGGTCGTAACACCAAAAACATGTTACCCCAGGAAAGGGGCTTCATTCCTGGGTAAAGCACCTCCACAACGCCACCCTGGAACACTCTGCACCCTCCTGCAGCTCATCTCCCCCAATATGTGGGCTTAAAGCAGGCTGAAAGGCAAGTGATATTGAGGTCGTAACACCAAAAACATGTTACCCCAGGAAAGGGGCTTCATTCCTGGGTAAACGACATCCAGACCGCCTCCCTGGACCTCCCTGGACCACCCTCCATCTCCCCCCAATATGTGCGCTTAAAGCAGGACGAAAAACAGGTCGTAAACGGGTAATAACATCAAATACGTGTTACCCCAGGAAAGAGGCTTCATTCCTGGGTAAAGGACCGACAGACCGCCTCCCTGGACCTCCCTGGACCAGCCTGGACCACCCTGCATCTCCCCCCCAAAATATGGGCTCAAAGCAGGCTGAAAAACAGGTCGTAAAGGGGTAATAACACCAAAAACATGTTACCCCAGGAAAGGGGCTTCATTCCTGGGTAAACGACCTCCAGACCGCCTCCCTGGACCTCCCTGGACCACCCTGCACCACCCTCCATCTCCCCCCAATATGTGTGCTTAAAGCAGGCTGAAAAACAGGTAATAAGGGGTAATAACACCAAAAACGTGTTACCCCACCAAACAGGCTTCATTCCTGGGTAAAGCACCTCCACAACGCCACCCTGGAACACTCTGCACCCTCCTGCAGCTCATCTCCCCCAATATGTGGGCTTAAAGCAGGCTGAAAGGCAAGTGATATTGAGGTCGTAACACCAAAAACATGTTACCCCAGGAAAGGGGCTTCATTCCTGGGTAAAGCACCTCCACAACGCCACCCTGGAACACTCTGCACCCTCCTGCAGCTCATCTCCCCCAATATGTGGGCTTAAAGCAGGCTGAAAGGCAAGTGATATTGAGGTCGTAACACCAAAAACATGTTACCCCAGGAAAGGGGCTTCATTCCTGGGTAAAGCACCTCCACAACGCCACCCTGGAACACTCTGCACCCTCCTGCAGCTCATCTCCCCCAATATGTGGGCTTAAAGCAGGCTGAAAGGCAAGTGATATTGAGGTCGTAACACCAAAAACATGTTACCCCAGGAAAGGGGCTTCATTCTTGGGTAAAGCACCTCCACAACGCCACCCTGGAACACTCTGCACCCTCCTGCAGCTCATCTCCCCCAATATGTGGGCTTAAAGCAGGCTGAAAGGCAAGTGATATTGAGGTCGTAACACCAAAAACATGTTACCCCAGGAAAGGGGCTTCATTCCTGGGTAAAGCACCTCCACAACGCCACCCTGGAACACTCTGCACCCTCCTGCAGCTCATCTCCCCCAATATGTGGGCTTAAAGCAGGCTGAAAGGCAAGTGATATTGAGGTCGTAACACCAAAAACATGTTACCCCAGGAAAGGGGCTTCATTCCTGGGTAAAGCACCTCCACAACGCCACCCTGGAACACTCTGCACCCTCCTGCAGCTCATCTCCCCCAATATGTGGGCTTAAAGCAGGCTGAAAGGCAAGTGATATTGAGGTCGTAACACCAAAAACATGTTACCCCAGGAAAGGGGCTTCATTCCTGGGTAAAGCACCTCCACAACGCCACCCTGGAACACTCTGCACCCTCCTGCAGCTCATCTCCCCCAATATGTGGGCTTAAAGCAGGCTGAAAGGCAAGTGATATTGAGGTCGTAACACCAAAAACATGTTACCCCAGGAAAGGGGCTTCATTCCTGGGTAAAGCACCTCCACAACGCCACCCTGGAACACTCTGCACCCTCCTGCAGCTCATCTCCCCCAATATGTGGGCTTAAAGCAGGCTGAAAGGCAAGTGATATTGAGGTCGTAACACCAAAAACATGTTACCGCAGGAAAGGGGCTTCATTCCTGGGTAAAGCACCTCCACAACGCCACCCTGGAACACTCTGCACCCTCCTGCAGCTCATCTCCCCCAATATGTGGGCTTAAAGCAGGCTGAAAGGCAAGTGATATTGAGGTCGTAACACCAAAAACATGTTACCCCAGGAAAGGGGCTTCATTCCTGGGTAAAGCACCTCCACAACGCCACCCTGGAACACTCTGCACCCTCCTGCAGCTCATCTCCCCCAATATGTGGGCTTAAAGCAGGCTGAAAGGCAAGTGATATTGAGGTCGTAACACCAAAAACATGTTACCCCAGGAAAGGGGCTTCATTCCTGGGTAAACGACATCCAGACCGCCTCCCTGGACCTCCCTGGACCACCCTCCATCTCCCCCCAATATGTGCGCTTAAAGCAGGACGAAAAACAGGTCGTAAACGGGTAATAACATCAAATACGTGTTACCCCAGGAAAGAGGCTTCATTCCTGGGTAAAGGACCGACAGACCGCCTCCCTGGACCTCCCTGGACCAGCCTGGACCACCCTGCATCTCCCCCCCAAAATATGGGCTCAAAGCAGGCTGAAAAACAGGTCGTAAAGGGGTAATAACACCAAAAACGTGTTACCCCAGGAAAGGGGCTTCATTCCTGGGTAAACGACCTCCAGACCGCCTCCCTGGACCTCCCTGGACCACCCTGCACCACCCTCCATCTCCCCCCAATATGTGTGCTTAAAGCAGGCTGAAAAACAGGTAATAAGGGGTAATAACACCAAAAACGTGTTACCCCACCAAACAGGCTTCATTCCTGGGTAAAGCACCTCCACAACGCCACCCTGGAACACTCTGCACCCTCCTGCAGCTCATCTCCCCCAATATGTGGGCTTAAAGCAGGCTGAAAGGCAAGTGATATTGAGGTCGTAACACCAAAAACATGTTACCCCAGGAAAGGGGCTTCATTCCTGGGTAAAGCACCTCCACAACGCCACCCTGGAACACTCTGCACCCTCCTGCAGCTCATCTCCCCCAATATGTGGGCTTAAAGCAGGCTGAAAGGCAAGTGATATTGAGGTCGTAACACCAAAAACATGTTACCCCAGGAAAGGGGCTTCATTCCTGGGTAAAGCACCTCCACAACGCCACCCTGGAACACTCTGCACCCTCCTGCAGCTCATCTCCCCAATATGTGGGCTTAAAGCAGGCTGAAAGGCAAGTGATATTGAGGTCGTAACACCAAAAACATGTTACCCCAGGAAAGGGGCTTCATTCCTGGGTAAACGACATCCAGACCGCCTCCCTGGACCTCCCTGGACCACCCTCCATCTCCCCCCAATATGTGCGCTTAAAGCAGGACGAAAAACAGGTCGTAAACGGGTAATAACATCAAATACGTGTTACCCCAGGAAAGAGGCTTCATTCCTGGGTAAAGGACCGACAGACCCCCTCCCTGGACCTCCCTGGACCAGCCTGGACCACCCTGCATCTCCCCCCCAAAATATGGGCTCAAAGCAGGCTGAAAAACAGGTCGTAAAGGGGTAATAACACCAAAAACGTGTTACCCCAGGAAAGGGGCTTCATTCCTGGGTAAACGACCTCCAGACCGCCTCCCTGGACCTCCCTGGACCACCCTGCACCACCCTCCATCTCCCCCCAATATGTGTGCTTAAAGCAGGCTGAAAAACAGGTAATAAGGGGTAATAACACCAAAAACGTGTTACCCCACCAAACAGGCTTCATTCCTGGGTAAAGCACCTCCACAACGCCACCCTGGAACACTCTGCACCCTCCTGCAGCTCATCTCCCCCAATATGTGGGCTTAAAGCAGGCTGAAAGGCAAGTGATATTGAGGTCGTAACACCAAAAACATGTTACCCCAGGAAAGGGGCTTCATTCCTGGGTAAAGCACCTCCACAACGCCACCCTGGAACACTCTGCACCCTCCTGCAGCTCATCTCCCCCAATATGTGGGCTTAAAGCAGGCTGAAAGGCAAGTGATATTGAGGTCGTAACACCAAAAACATGTTACCCCAGGAAAGGGGCTTCATTCCTGGGTAAACGACATCCAGACCGCCTCCCTGGACCTCCCTGGACCACCCTCCATCTCCCCCCAATATGTGCGCTTAAAGCAGGACGAAAAACAGGTCGTAAACGGGTAATAACATCAAATACGTGTTACCCCAGGAAAGAGGCTTCATTCCTGGGTAAAGGACCGACAGACCGCCTCCCTGGACCTCCCTGGACCAGCCTGGACCACCCTGCATCTCCCCCCCAAAATATGGGCTCAAAGCAGGCTGAAAAACAGGTCGTAAAGGGGTAATAACACCAAAAACGTGTTACCCCAGGAAAGGGGCTTCATTCCTGGGTAAAAGACCTCCAGACCGCCTCCCTGGACCTCCCTGGACCACCCTGCACCACCCTCCATCTCCCCCCAATATGTGTGCTTAAAGCAGGCTGAAAAACAGGTAATAAGGGGTAATAACACCAAAAACGTGTTACCCCACCAAACAGGCTTCATTCCTGGGTAAAGCACCTCCACAACGCCACCCTGGAACACTCTGCACCCTCCTGCAGCTCATCTCCCCCAATATGTGGGCTTAAAGCAGGCTGAAAGGCAAGTGATATTGAGGTCGTAACACCAAAAACATGTTACCCCAGGAAAGGGGCTTCATTCCTGGGTAAAGCACCTCCACAACGCCACCCTGGAACACTCTGCACCCTCCTGCAGCTCATCTCCCCCAATATGTGGGCTTAAAGCAGGCTGAAAGGCAAGTGATATTGAGGTCGTAACACCAAAAACATGTTACCGCAGGAAAGGGGCTTCATTCCTGGGTAAAGCACCTCCACAACGCCACCCTGGAACACTCTGCACCCTCCTGCAGCTCATCTCCCCCAATATGTGGGCTTAAAGCAGGCTGAAAGGCAAGTGATATTGAGGTCGTAACACCAAAAACATGTTACCCCAGGAAAGGGGCTTCATTCCTGGGTAAAGCACCTCCACAACGCCACCCTGGAACACTCTGCACCCTCCTGCAGCTCATCTCCCCCAATATGTGGGCTTAAAGCAGGCTGAAAGGCAAGTGATATTGAGGTCGTAACACCAAAAACATGTTACCCCAGGAAAGGGGCTTCATTCCTGGGTAAAGCACCTCCACAACGCCACCCTGGAACACTCTGCACCCTCCTGCAGCTCATCTCCCCCAATATGTGGGCTTAAAGCAGGCTGAAAGGCAAGTGATATTGAGGTCGTAACACCAAAAACATGTTACCCCAGGAAAGGGGCTTCATTCCTGGGTAAAGCACCTCCACAACGCCACCCTGGAACACTCTGCACCCTCCTGCAGCTCATCTCCCCCAATATGTGGGCTTAAAGCAGGCTGAAAGGCAAGTGATATTGAGGTCGTAACACCAAAAACATGTTACCCCAGGAAAGGGGCTTCATTCCTGGGTAAACGACATCCAGACCGCCTCCCTGGACCTCCCTGGACCACCCTCCATCTCCCCCCAATATGTGCGCTTAAAGCAGGACGAAAAACAGGTCGTAAACGGGTAATAACATCAAATACGTGTTACCCCAGGAAAGAGGCTTCATTCCTGGGTAAAGGACCGACAGACCGCCTCCCTGGACCTCCCTGGACCAGCCTGGACCACCCTGCATCTCCCCCCCAAAATATGGGCTCAAAGCAGGCTGAAAAACAGGTCGTAAAGGGGTAATAACACCAAAAACGTGTTACCCCAGGAAAGGGGCTTCATTCCTGGGTAAAAGACCTCCAGACCGCCTCCCTGGACCTCCCTGGACCACCCTGCACCACCCTCCATCTCCCCCCAATATGTGTGCTTAAAGCAGGCTGAAAAACAGGTAATAAGGGGTAATAACACCAAAAACGTGTTACCCCACCAAACAGGCTTCATTCCTGGGTAAAGCACCTCCACAACGCCACCCTGGAACACTCTGCACCCTCCTGCAGCTCATCTCCCCCAATATGTGGGCTTAAAGCAGGCTGAAAGGCAAGTGATATTGAGGTCGTAACACCAAAAACATGTTACCGCAGGAAAGGGGCTTCATTCCTGGGTAAAGCACCTCCACAACGCCACCCTGGAACACTCTGCACCCTCTTGCAGCTCATCTCCCCCAATATGTGGGCTTAAAGCAGGCTGAAAGGCAAGTGATATTGAGGTCGTAACACCAAAAACATGTTACCCCAGGAAAGGGGCTTCATTCCTGGGTAAAGCACCTCCACAACGCCACCCTGGAACACTCTGCACCCTCCTGCAGCTCATCTCCCCCAATATGTGGGCTTAAAGCAGGCTGAAAGGCAAGTGATATTGAGGTCGTAACACCAAAAACATGTTACCCCAGGAAAGGGGCTTCATTCCTGGGTAAACGACATCCAGACCGCCTCCCTGGACCTCCCTGGACCACCCTCCATCTCCCCCCAATATGTGCGCTTAAAGCAGGACGAAAAACAGGTCGTAAACGGGTAATAACATCAAATACGTGTTACCCCATGAAAGAGGGTTCATTCCTGGGTAAAGGACCCACAGACCGCATCCCTGGACCTCCCTGGACCAGCCTGGACCACCCTGCATCTCCCCCCCAAAATATGGGCTCAAAGCAGGCTGAAAAACAGGTCGTAAAGGGGTAATAACACCAAAAACGTGTTACCCCAGGAAAGGGGCTTCATTCCTGGGTAAAAGACCTCCAGACCGCCTCCCTGGACCTCCCTGGACCACCCTGCACCACCCTCCATCTCCCCCCAATATGTGTGCTTAAAGCAGGCTGAAAAACAGGTAATAAGGGGTAATAACACCAAAAACGTGTTACCCCACCAAACAGGCTTCATTCCTGGGTAAAGCACCTCCACAACGCCACCCTGGAACACTCTGCACCCTCCTGCAGCTCATCTCCCCCAATATGTGGGCTTAAAGCAGGCTGAAAGGCAAGTGATATTGAGGTCGTAACACCAAAAACATGTTACCCCAGGAAAGGGGCTTCATTCCTGGGTAAAGCACCTCCACAACGCCACCCTGGAACACTCTGCACCCTCCTGCAGCTCATCTCCCCCAATATGTGGACTTAAAGCAGGCTGAAAGGCAAGTGATATTGAGGTCGTAACACCAAAAACATGTTACCGCAGGAAAGGGGCTTCATTCCTGGGTAAAGCACCTCCACAACGCCACCCTGGAACACTCTGCACCCTCCTGCAGCTCATCTCCCCCAATATGTGGGCTTAAAGCAGGCTGAAAGGCAAGTGATATTGAGGTCGTAACACCAAAAACATGTTACCCCAGGAAAGGGGCTTCATTCCTGGGTAAAGCACCTCCACAACGCCACCCTGGAACACTCTGCACCCTCCTGCAGCTCATCTCCCCCAATATGTGGGCTTAAAGCAGGCTGAAAGGCAAGTGATATTGAGGTCGTAACACCAAAAACATGTTACCCCAGGAAAGGGGCTTCATTCCTGGGTAAACGACATCCAGACCGCCTCCCTGGACCTCCCTGGACCACCCTCCATCTCCCCCCAATATGTGCGCTTAAAGCAGGACGAAAAACAGGTCGTAAACGGGTAATAACATCAAATACGTGTTACCCCAGGAAAGAGGCTTCATTCCTGGGTAAAGGACCGACAGACCGCCTCCCTGGACCTCCCTGGACCAGCCTGGACCACCCTGCATCTCCCCCCCAAAATATGGGCTCAAAGCAGGCTGAAAAACAGGTCGTAAAGGGGTAATAACACCAAAAACGTGTTACCCCAGGAAAGGGGCTTCATTCCTGTGTAAACGACCTCCAGACCGCCTCCCTGGACCTCCCTGGACCACCCTGCACCACCCTCCATCTCCCCCCAATATGTGTGCTTAAAGCAGGCTGAAAAACAGGTAATAAGGGGTAATAACACCAAAAACGTGTTACCCCACCAAACAGGCTTCATTCCTGGGTAAAGCACCTCCACAACGCCACCCTGGAACACTCTGCACCCTCCTGCAGCTCATCTCCCCCAATATGTGGGCTTAAAGCAGGCTGAAAGGCAAGTGATATTGAGGTCGTAACACCAAAAACATGTTACCCCAGGAAAGGGGCTTCATTCCTGGGTAAACGACATCCAGACCGCCTCCCTGGACCTCCCTGGACCACCCTCCATCTCCCCCCAATATGTGCGCTTAAAGCAGGACGAAAAACAGGTCGTAAACGGGTAATAACATCAAATACGTGTTACCCCAGGAAAGAGGCTTCATTCCTGGGTAAAGGACCGACAGACCGCCTCCCTGGACCTCCCTGGACCAGCCTGGACCACCCTGCATCTCCCCCCCAAAATATGGGCTCAAAGCAGGCTGAAAAACAGGTCGTAAAGGGGTAATAACACCAAAAACGTGTTACCCCAGGAAAGGGGCTTCATTCCTGGGTAAACGACCTCCAGACCGCCTCCCTGGACCTCCCTGGACCACCCTGCACCACCCTCCATCTCCCCCCAATATGTGTGCTTAAAGCAGGCTGAAAAACAGGTAATAAGGGGTAATAACACCAAAAACGTGTTACCCCACCAAACAGGCTTCATTCCTGGGTAAAGCACCTCCACAACGCCACCCTGGAACACTCTGCACCCTCCTGCAGCTCATCTCCCCCAATATGTGGGCTTAAAGCAGGCTGAAAGGCAAGTGATATTGAGGTCGTAACACCAAAAACATGTTACCCCAGGAAAGGGGCTTCATTCCTGGGTAAAGCACCTCCACAACGCCACCCTGGAACACTCTGCACCCTCCTGCAGCTCATCTCCCCCAATATGTGGGCTTAAAGCAGGCTGAAAGGCAAGTGATATTGAGGTCGTAACACCAAAAACATGTTACCCCAGGAAAGGGGCTTCATTCCTGGGTAAACGACATCCAGACCGCCTCCCTGGACCTCCCTGGACCACCCTCCATCTCCCCCCAATATGTGCGCTTAAAGCAGGACGAAAAACAGGTCGTAAACGGGTAATAACATCAAATACGTGTTACCCCAGGAAAGAGGCTTCATTCCTGGGTAAAGGACCGACAGACCGCCTCCCTGGACCTCCCTGGACCAGCCTGGACCACCCTGCATCTCCCCCCCAAAATATGGGCTCAAAGCAGGCTGAAAAACAGGTCGTAAAGGGGTAATAACACCAAAAACGTGTTACCCCAGGAAAGGGGCTTCATTCCTGGGTAAACGACCTCCAGACCGCCTCCCTGGACCTCCCTGGACCACCCTGCACCACCCTCCATCTCCCCCCAATATGTGTGCTTAAAGCAGGCTGAAAAACAGGTAATAAGGGGTAATAACACCAAAAACGTGTTACCCCACCAAACAGGCTTCATTCCTGGGTAAAGCACCTCCACAACGCCACCCTGGAACACTCTGCACCCTCCTGCAGCTCATCTCCCCCAATATGTGGGCTTAAAGCAGGCTGAAAGGCAAGTGATATTGAGGTCGTAACACCAAAAACATGTTACCCCAGGAAAGGGGCTTCATTCCTGGGTAAAGCACCTCCACAACGCCACCCTGGAACACTCTGCACCCTCCTGCAGCTCATCTCCCCCAATATGTGGGCTTAAAGCAGGCTGAAAGGCAAGTGATATTGAGGTCGTAACACCAAAAACATGTTACCCCAGGAAAGGGGCTTCATTCCTGGGTAAAGCACCTCCACAACGCCACCCTGGAACACTCTGCACCCTCCTGCAGCTCATCTCCCCCAATATGTGGGCTTAAAGCAGGCTGAAAGGCAAGTGATATTGAGGTCGTAACACCAAAAACATGTTACCCCAGGAAAGGGGCTTCATTCCTGGGTAAACGACATCCAGACCGCCTCCCTGGACCTCCCTGGACCACCCTCCATCTCCCCCCAATATGTGCGCTTAAAGCAGGACGAAAAACAGGTCGTAAACGGGTAATAACATCAAATACGTGTTACCCCAGGAAAGGGGCTTCATTCCTGTGTAAACGACCTCCAGACCGCCTCCCTGGACCTCCCTGGACCACCCTGCACCACCCTCCATCTCCCCCCAATATGTGTGCTTAAAGCAGGCTGAAAAACAGGTAATAAGGGGTAATAACACCAAAAACGTGTTACCCCACCAAACAGGCTTCATTCCTGGGTAAAGCACCTCCACAACGCCACCCTGGAACACTCTGCACCCTCCTGCAGCTCATCTCCCCCAATATGTGGGCTTAAAGCAGGCTGAAAGGCAAGTGATATTGAGGTCGTAACACCAAAAACATGTTACCCCAGGAAAGGGGCTTCATTCCTGGGTAAAGCACCTCCACAACGCCACCCTGGAACACTCTGCACCCTCCTGCAGCTCATCTCCCCCAATATGTGGGCTTAAAGCAGGCTGAAAGGCAAGTGATATTGAGGTCGTAACACCAAAAACATGTTACCCCAGGAAAGGGGCTTCATTCCTGGGTAAAGCACCTCCACAACGCCACCCTGGAACACTCTGCACCCTCCTGCAGCTCATCTCCCCCAATATGTGGGCTTAAAGCAGGCTGAAAGGCAAGTGATATTGAGGTCGTAACACCAAAAACATGTTACCCCAGGAAAGGGGCTTCATTCCTGGGTAAAGCACCTCCACAACGCCACCCTGGAACACTCTGCACCCTCCTGCAGCTCATCTCCCCCAATATGTGGGCTTAAAGCAGGCTGAAAGGCAAGTGATATTGAGGTCGTAACACCAAAAACATGTTACCCCAGGAAAGGGGCTTCATTCCTGGGTAAAGCACCTCCACAACGCCACCCTGGAACACTCTGCACCCTCCTGCAGCTCATCTCCCCCAATATGTGGGCTTAAAGCAGGCTGAAAGGCAAGTGATATTGAGGTCGTAACACCAAAAACATGTTACCCCAGGAAAGGGGCTTCATTCCTGGGTAAACGACATCCAGACCGCCTCCCTGGACCTCCCTGGACCACCCTCCATCTCCCCCCAATATGTGCGCTTAAAGCAGGACGAAAAACAGGTCGTAAACGGGTAATAACATCAAATACGTGTTACCCCAGGAAAGAGGCTTCATTCCTGGGTAAAGGACCGACAGACCGCCTCCCTGGACCTCCCTGGACCAGCCTGGACCACCCTGCATCTCCCCCCCCAAAATATGGGCTCAAAGCAGGCTGAAAAACAGGTCGTAAAGGGGTAATAACACCAAAAACGTGTTACCCCAGGAAAGGGGCTTCATTCCTGTGTAAACGACCTCCAGACCGCCTCCCTTGACCTCCCTGGACCACCCTGCACCACCCTCCATCTCCCCCCAATATGTGTGCTTAAAGCAGGCTGAAAAACAGGTAATAAGGGGTAATAACACCAAAAACGTGTTACCCCACCAAACAGGCTTCATTCCTGGGTAAAGCACCTCCACAACGCCACCCTGGAACACTCTGCACCCTCCTGCAGCTCATCTCCCCCAATATGTGGGCTTAAAGCAGGCTGAAAGGCAAGTGATATTGAGGTCGTAACACCAAAAACATGTTACCCCAGGAAAGGGGCTTCATTCCTGGGTAAACGACATCCAGACCGCCTCCCTGGACCTCCCTGGACCACCCTCCATCTCCCCCCAATATGTGCGCTTAAAGCAGGACGAAAAACAGGTCGTAAACGGGTAATAACATCAAATACGTGTTACCCCAGGAAAGAGGCTTCATTCCTGGGTAAAGGACCGACAGACCGCCTCCCTGGACCTCCCTGGACCAGCCTGGACCACCCTGCATCTCCCCCCCAAAATATGGGCTCAAAGCAGGCTGAAAAACAGGTCGTAAAGGGGTAATAACACCAAAAACGTGTTACCCCAGGAAAGGGGCTTCATTCCTGGGTAAACGACCTCCAGACCGCCTCCCTGGACCTCCCTGGACCACCCTGCACCACCCTCCATCTCCCCCCAATATGTGTGCTTAAAGCAGGCTGAAAAACAGGTAATAAGGGGTAATAACACCAAAAACGTGTTACCCCACCAAACAGGCTTCATTCCTGGGTAAAGCACCTCCACAACGCCACCCTGGAACACTCTGCACCCTCCTGCAGCTCATCTCCCCCAATATGTGGGCTTAAAGCAGGCTGAAAGGCAAGTGATATTGAGGTCGTAACACCAAAAACATGTTACCCCAGGAAAGGGGCTTCATTCCTGGGTAAAGCACCTCCACAACGCCACCCTGGAACACTCTGCACCCTCCTGCAGCTCATCTCCCCCAATATGTGGGCTTAAAGCAGGCTGAAAGGCAAGTGATATTGAGGTCGTAACACCAAAAACATGTTACCCCAGGAAAGGGGCTTCATTCCTGGGTAAAGCACCTCCACAACGCCACCCTGGAACACTCTGCACCCTCCTGCAGCTCATCTCCCCCAATATGTGGGCTTAAAGCAGGCTGAAAGGCAAGTGATATTGAGGTCGTAACACCAAAAACATGTTACCCCAGGAAAGGGGCTTCATTCCTGGGTAAAGCACCTCCACAACGCCACCCTGGAACACTCTGCACCCTCCTGCAGCTCATCTCCCCCAATATGTGGGCTTAAAGCAGGCTGAAAGGCAAGTGATATTGAGGTCGTAACACCAAAAACATGTTACCCCAGGAAAGGGGCTTCATTCCTGGGTAAAGCACCTCCACAACGCCACCCTGGAACACTCTGCACCCTCCTGCAGCTCATCTCCCCCAATATGTGGGCTTAAAGCAGGCTGAAAGGCAAGTGATATTGAGGTCGTAACACCAAAAACATGTTACCCCAGGAAAGGGGCTTCATTCCTGGGTAAACGACATCCAGACCGCCTCCCTGGACCTCCCTGGACCACCCTCCATCTCCCCCCAATATGTGCGCTTAAAGCAGGACGAAAAACAGGTCGTAAACGGGTAATAACATCAAATACGTGTTACCCCAGGAAAGAGGCTTCATTCCTGGGTAAAGGACCGACAGACCGCCTCCCTGGACCTCCCTGGACCAGCCTGGACCACCCTGCATCTCCCCCCCAAAATATGGGCTCAAAGCAGGCTGAAAAACAGGTCGTAAAGGGGTAATAACACCAAAAACGTGTTACCCCAGGAAAGGGGCTTCATTCCTGTGTAAACGACCTCCAGACCGCCTCCCTGGACCTCCCTGGACCACCCTGCACCACCCTCCATCTCCCCCCAATATGTGTGCTTAAAGCAGGCTGAAAAACAGGTAATAAGGGGTAATAACACCAAAAACGTGTTACCCCACCAAACAGGCTTCATTCCTGGGTAAAGCACCTCCACAACGCCACCCTGGAACACTCTGCACCCTCCTGCAGCTCATCTCCCCCAATATGTGGGCTTAAAGCAGGCTGAAAGGCAAGTGATATTGAGGTCGTAACACCAAAAACATGTTACCCCAGGAAAGGGGCTTCATTCCTGGGTAAAGCACCTCCACAACGCCACCCTGGAACACTCTGCACCCTCCTGCAGCTCATCTCCCCCAATATGTGGGCTTAAAGCAGGCTGAAAGGCAAGTGATATTGAGGTCGTAACACCAAAAACATGTTACCCCAGGAAAGGGGCTTCATTCCTGGGTAAACGACATCCAGACCGCCTCCCTGGACCTCCCTGGACCACCCTCCATCTCCCCCCAATATGTGCGCTTAAAGCAGGACGAAAAACAGGTCGTAAACGGGTAATAACATCAAATACGTGTTACCCCAGGAAAGAGGCTTCATTCCTGGGTAAAGGACCGACAGACCGCCTCCCTGGACCTCCCTGGACCAGCCTGGACCACCCTGCATCTCCCCCCCAAAATATGGGCTCAAAGCAGGCTGAAAAACAGGTCGTAAAGGGGTAATAACACCAAAAACGTGTTACCCCAGGAAAGGGGCTTCATTCCTGGGTAAACGACCTCCAGACCGCCTCCCTGGACCTCCCTGGACCACCCTGCACCACCCTCCATCTCCCCCCAATATGTGTGCTTAAAGCAGGCTGAAAAACAGGTAATAAGGGGTAATAACACCAAAAACGTGTTACCCCACCAAACAGGCTTCATTCCTGGGTAAAGCACCTCCACAACGCCACCCTGGAACACTCTGCACCCTCCTGCAGCTCATCTCCCCCAATATGTGGGCTTAAAGCAGGCTGAAAGGCAAGTGATATTGAGGTCGTAACACCAAAAACATGTTACCCCAGGAAAGGGGCTTCATTCCTGGGTAAAGCACCTCCACAACGCCACCCTGGAACACTCTGCACCCTCCTGCAGCTCATCTCCCCCAATATGTGGGCTTAAAGCAGGCTGAAAGGCAAGTGATATTGAGGTCGTAACACCAAAAACATGTTACCCCAGGAAAGGGGCTTCATTCCTGGGTAAACGACATCCAGACCGCCTCCCTGGACCTCCCTGGACCACCCTCCATCTCCCCCCAATATGTGCGCTTAAAGCAGGACGAAAAACAGGTCGTAAACGGGTAATAACATCAAATACGTGTTACCCCAGGAAAGAGGCTTCATTCCTGGGTAAAGGACCGACAGACCGCCTCCCTGGACCTCCCTGGACCAGCCTGGACCACCCTGCATCTCCCCCCCAAAATATGGGCTCAAAGCAGGCTGAAAAACAGGTCGTAAAGGGGTAATAACACCAAAAACGTGTTACCCCAGGAAAGGGGCTTCATTCCTGGGTAAACGACCTCCAGACCGCCTCCCTGGACCTCCCTGGACCACCCTGCACCACCCTCCATCTCCCCCCAATATGTGTGCTTAAAGCAGGCTGAAAAACAGGTAATAAGGGGTAATAACACCAAAAACGTGTTACCCCACCAAACAGGCTTCATTCCTGGGTAAAGCACCTCCACAACGCCACCCTGGAACACTCTGCACCCTCCTGCAGCTCATCTCCCCCAATATGTGGGCTTAAAGCAGGCTGAAAGGCAAGTGATATTGAGGTCGTAACACCAAAAACATGTTACCCCAGGAAAGGGGCTTCATTCCTGGGTAAAGCACCTCCACAACGCCACCCTGGAACACTCTGCACCCTCCTGCAGCTCATCTCCCCCAATATGTGGGCTTAAAGCAGGCTGAAAGGCAAGTGATATTGAGGTCGTAACACCAAAAACATGTTACCCCAGGAAAGGGGCTTCATTCCTGGGTAAACGACATCCAGACCGCCTCCCTGGACCTCCCTGGACCACCCTCCATCTCCCCCCAATATGTGCGCTTAAAGCAGGACGAAAAACAGGTCGTAAACGGGTAATAACATCAAATACGTGTTACCCCAGGAAAGAGGCTTCATTCCTGGGTAAAGGACCGACAGACCGCCTCCCTGGACCTCCCTGGACCAGCCTGGACCACCCTGCATCTCCCCCCCCAAAATATGGGCTCAAAGCAGGCTGAAAAACAGGTCGTAAAGGGGTAATAACACCAAAAACGTGTTACCCCAGGAAAGGGGCTTCATTCCTGTGTAAACGACCTCCAGACCGCCTCCCTTGACCTCCCTGGACCACCCTGCACCACCCTCCATCTCCCCCCAATATGTGTGCTTAAAGCAGGCTGAAAAACAGGTAATAAGGGGTAATAACACCAAAAACGTGTTACCCCACCAAACAGGCTTCATTCCTGGGTAAAGCACCTCCACAACGCCACCCTGGAACACTCTGCACCCTCCTGCAGCTCATCTCCCCCAATATGTGGGCTTAAAGCAGGCTGAAAGGCAAGTGATATTGAGGTCGTAACACCAAAAACATGTTACCCCAGGAAAGGGGCTTCATTCCTGGGTAAACGACATCCAGACCGCCTCCCTGGACCTCCCTGGACCACCCTCCATCTCCCCCCAATATGTGCGCTTAAAGCAGGACGAAAAACAGGTCGTAAACGGGTAATAACATCAAATACGTGTTACCCCAGGAAAGAGGCTTCATTCCTGGGTAAAGGACCGACAGACCGCCTCCCTGGACCTCCCTGGACCAGCCTGGACCACCCTGCATCTCCCCCCCAAAATATGGGCTCAAAGCAGGCTGAAAAACAGGTCGTAAAGGGGTAATAACACCAAAAACGTGTTACCCCAGGAAAGGGGCTTCATTCCTGGGTAAACGACCTCCAGACCGCCTCCCTGGACCTCCCTGGACCACCCTGCACCACCCTCCATCTCCCCCCAATATGTGTGCTTAAAGCAGGCTGAAAAACAGGTAATAAGGGGTAATAACACCAAAAACGTGTTACCCCACCAAACAGGCTTCATTCCTGGGTAAAGCACCTCCACAACGCCACCCTGGAACACTCTGCACCCTCCTGCAGCTCATCTCCCCCAATATGTGGGCTTAAAGCAGGCTGAAAGGCAAGTGATATTGAGGTCGTAACACCAAAAACATGTTACCCCAGGAAAGGGGCTTCATTCCTGGGTAAAGCACCTCCACAACGCCACCCTGGAACACTCTGCACCCTCCTGCAGCTCATCTCCCCCAATATGTGGGCTTAAAGCAGGCTGAAAGGCAAGTGATATTGAGGTCGTAACACCAAAAACATGTTACCCCAGGAAAGGGGCTTCATTCCTGGGTAAAGCACCTCCACAACGCCACCCTGGAACACTCTGCACCCTCCTGCAGCTCATCTCCCCCAATATGTGGGCTTAAAGCAGGCTGAAAGGCAAGTGATATTGAGGTCGTAACACCAAAAACATGTTACCCCAGGAAAGGGGCTTCATTCCTGGGTAAAGCACCTCCACAACGCCACCCTGGAACACTCTGCACCCTCCTGCAGCTCATCTCCCCCAATATGTGGGCTTAAAGCAGGCTGAAAGGCAAGTGATATTGAGGTCGTAACACCAAAAACATGTTACCCCAGGAAAGGGGCTTCATTCCTGGGTAAAGCACCTCCACAACGCCACCCTGGAACACTCTGCACCCTCCTGCAGCTCATCTCCCCCAATATGTGGGCTTAAAGCAGGCTGAAAGGCAAGTGATATTGAGGTCGTAACACCAAAAACATGTTACCCCAGGAAAGGGGCTTCATTCCTGGGTAAACGACATCCAGACCGCCTCCCTGGACCTCCCTGGACCACCCTCCATCTCCCCCCAATATGTGCGCTTAAAGCAGGACGAAAAACAGGTCGTAAACGGGTAATAACATCAAATACGTGTTACCCCAGGAAAGAGGCTTCATTCCTGGGTAAAGGACCGACAGACCGCCTCCCTGGACCTCCCTGGACCAGCCTGGACCACCCTGCATCTCCCCCCCAAAATATGGGCTCAAAGCAGGCTGAAAAACAGGTCGTAAAGGGGTAATAACACCAAAAACGTGTTACCCCAGGAAAGGGGCTTCATTCCTGTGTAAACGACCTCCAGACCGCCTCCCTGGACCTCCCTGGACCACCCTGCACCACCCTCCATCTCCCCCCAATATGTGTGCTTAAAGCAGGCTGAAAAACAGGTAATAAGGGGTAATAACACCAAAAACGTGTTACCCCACCAAACAGGCTTAATTCCTGGGTAAAGCACCTCCACAACGCCACCCTGGAACACTCTGCACCCTCCTGCAGCTCATCTCCCCCAATATGTGGGCTTAAAGCAGGCTGAAAGGCAAGTGATATTGAGGTCGTAACACCAAAAACATGTTACCCCAGGAAAGGGGCTTCATTCCTGGGTAAAGCACCTCCACAACGCCACCCTGGAACACTCTGCACCCTCCTGCAGCTCATCTCCCCCAATATGTGGGCTTAAAGCAGGCTGAAAGGCAAGTGATATTGAGGTCGTAACACCAAAAACATGTTACCCCAGGAAAGGGGCTTCATTCCTGGGTAAACGACATCCAGACCGCCTCCCTGGACCTCCCTGGACCACCCTCCATCTCCCCCCAATATGTGCGCTTAAAGCAGGACGAAAAACAGGTCGTAAACGGGTAATAACATCAAATACGTGTTACCCCAGGAAAGAGGCTTCATTCCTGGGTAAAGGACCGACAGACCGCCTCCCTGGACCTCCCTGGACCAGCCTGGACCACCCTGCATCTCCCCCCCAAAATATGGGCTCAAAGCAGGCTGAAAAACAGGTCGTAAAGGGGTAATAACACCAAAAACGTGTTACCCCAGGAAAGGGGCTTCATTCCTGGGTAAACGACCTCCAGACCGCCTCCCTGGACCTCCCTGGACCACCCTGCACCACCCTCCATCTCCCCCCAATATGTGTGCTTAAAGCAGGCTGAAAAACAGGTAATAAGGGGTAATAACACCAAAAACGTGTTACCCCACCAAACAGGCTTCATTCCTGGGTAAAGCACCTCCACAACGCCACCCTGGAACACTCTGCACCCTCCTGCAGCTCATCTCCCCCAATATGTGGGCTTAAAGCAGGCTGAAAGGCAAGTGATATTGAGGTCGTAACACCAAAAACATGTTACCCCAGGAAAGGGGCTTCATTCCTGGGTAAAGCACCTCCACAACGCCACCCTGGAACACTCTGCACCCTCCTGCAGCTCATCTCCCCCAATATGTGGGCTTAAAGCAGGCTGAAAGGCAAGTGATATTGAGGTCGTAACACCAAAAACATGTTACCCCAGGAAAGGGGCTTCATTCCTGGGTAAACGACATCCAGACCGCCTCCCTGGACCTCCCTGGACCACCCTCCATCTCCCCCCAATATGTGCGCTTAAAGCAGGACGAAAAACAGGTCGTAAACGGGTAATAACATCAAATACGTGTTACCCCAGGAAAGAGGCTTCATTCCTGGGTAAAGGACCGACAGACCGCCTCCCTGGACCTCCCTGGACCAGCCTGGACCACCCTGCATCTCCCCCCCAAAATATGGGCTCAAAGCAGGCTGAAAAACAGGTCGTAAAGGGGTAATAACACCAAAAACGTGTTACCCCAGGAAAGGGGCTTCATTCCTGGGTAAACGACCTCCAGACCGCCTCCCTGGACCTCCCTGGACCACCCTGCACCACCCTCCATCTCCCCCCAATATGTGTGCTTAAAGCAGGCTGAAAAACAGGTAATAAGGGGTAATAACACCAAAAACGTGTTACCCCACCAAACAGGCTTCATTCCTGGGTAAAGCACCTCCACAACGCCACCCTGGAACACTCTGCACCCTCCTGCAGCTCATCTCCCCCAATATGTGGGCTTAAAGCAGGCTGAAAGGCAAGTGATATTGAGGTCGTAACACCAAAAACATGTTACCCCAGGAAAGGGGCTTCATTCCTGGGTAAAGCACCTCCACAACGCCACCCTGGAACACTCTGCACCCTCCTGCAGCTCATCTCCCCCAATATGTGGGCTTAAAGCAGGCTGAAAGGCAAGTGATATTGAGGTCGTAACACCAAAAACATGTTACCCCAGGAAAGGGGCTTCATTCCTGGGTAAAGCACCTCCACAACGCCACCCTGGAACACTCTGCACCCTCCTGCAGCTCATCTCCCCCAATATGTGGGCTTAAAGCAGGCTGAAAGGCAAGTGATATTGAGGTCGTAACACCAAAAACATGTTACCCCAGGAAAGGGGCTTCATTCCTGGGTAAACGACATCCAGACCGCCTCCCTGGACCTCCCTGGACCACCCTCCATCTCCCCCCAATATGTGCGCTTAAAGCAGGACGAAAAACAGGTCGTAAACGGGTAATAACATCAAATACGTGTTACCCCAGGAAAGGGGCTTCATTCCTGTGTAAACGACCTCCAGACCGCCTCCCTGGACCTCCCTGGACCACCCTGCACCACCCTCCATCTCCCCCCAATATGTGTGCTTAAAGCAGGCTGAAAAACAGGTAATAAGGGGTAATAACACCAAAAACGTGTTACCCCACCAAACAGGCTTCATTCCTGGGTAAAGCACCTCCACAACGCCACCCTGGAACACTCTGCACCCTCCTGCAGCTCATCTCCCCCAATATGTGGGCTTAAAGCAGGCTGAAAGGCAAGTGATATTGAGGTCGTAACACCAAAAACATGTTACCCCAGGAAAGGGGCTTCATTCCTGGGTAAAGCACCTCCACAACGCCACCCTGGAACACTCTGCACCCTCCTGCAGCTCATCTCCCCCAATATGTGGGCTTAAAGCAGGCTGAAAGGCAAGTGATATTGAGGTCGTAACACCAAAAACATGTTACCCCAGGAAAGGGGCTTCATTCCTGGGTAAAGCACCTCCACAACGCCACCCTGGAACACTCTGCACCCTCCTGCAGCTCATCTCCCCCAATATGTGGGCTTAAAGCAGGCTGAAAGGCAAGTGATATTGAGGTCGTAACACCAAAAACATGTTACCCCAGGAAAGGGGCTTCATTCCTGGGTAAAGCACCTCCACAACGCCACCCTGGAACACTCTGCACCCTCCTGCAGCTCATCTCCCCCAATATGTGGGCTTAAAGCAGGCTGAAAGGCAAGTGATATTGAGGTCGTAACACCAAAAACATGTTACCCCAGGAAAGGGGCTTCATTCCTGGGTAAAGCACCTCCACAACGCCACCCTGGAACACTCTGCACCCTCCTGCAGCTCATCTCCCCCAATATGTGGGCTTAAAGCAGGCTGAAAGGCAAGTGATATTGAGGTCGTAACACCAAAAACATGTTACCCCAGGAAAGGGGCTTCATTCCTGGGTAAACGACATCCAGACCGCCTCCCTGGACCTCCCTGGACCACCCTCCATCTCCCCCCAATATGTGCGCTTAAAGCAGGACGAAAAACAGGTCGTAAACGGGTAATAACATCAAATACGTGTTACCCCAGGAAAGAGGCTTCATTCCTGGGTAAAGGACCGACAGACCGCCTCCCTGGACCTCCCTGGACCAGCCTGGACCACCCTGCATCTCCCCCCCAAAATATGGGCTCAAAGCAGGCTGAAAAACAGGTCGTAAAGGGGTAATAACACCAAAAACGTGTTACCCCAGGAAAGGGGCTTCATTCCTGGGTAAACGACCTCCAGACCGCCTCCCTGGACCTCCCTGGACCACCCTGCACCACCCTCCATCTCCCCCCAATATGTGTGCTTAAAGCAGGCTGAAAAACAGGTAATAAGGGGTAATAACACCAAAAACGTGTTACCCCACCAAACAGGCTTCATTCCTGGGTAAAGCACCTCCACAACGCCACCCTGGAACACTCTGCACCCTCCTGCAGCTCATCTCCCCCAATATGTGGGCTTAAAGCAGGCTGAAAGGCAAGTGATATTGAGGTCGTAACACCAAAAACATGTTACCCCAGGAAAGGGGCTTCATTCCTGGGTAAAGCACCTCCACAACGCCACCCTGGAACACTCTGCACCCTCCTGCAGCTCATCTCCCCCAATATGTGGGCTTAAAGCAGGCTGAAAGGCAAGTGATATTGAGGTCGTAACACCAAAAACATGTTACCCCAGGAAAGGGGCTTCATTCCTGGGTAAACGACATCCAGACCGCCTCCCTGGACCTCCCTGGACCACCCTCCATCTCCCCCCAATATGTGCGCTTAAAGCAGGACGAAAAACAGGTCGTAAACGGGTAATAACATCAAATACGTGTTACCCCAGGAAAGAGGCTTCATTCCTGGGTAAAGGACCGACAGACCGCCTCCCTGGACCTCCCTGGACCAGCCTGGACCACCCTGCATCTCCCCCCAAAATATGGGCTCAAAGCAGGCTGAAAAACAGGTCGTAAAGGGGTAATAACACCAAAACGTGTTACCCCAGGAAAGGGGCTTCATTCCTGGGTAAACGACCTCCAGACCGCCTCCCTGGACCTCCCTGGACCACCCTGCACCACCCTCCATCTCCCCCCAATATGTGTGCTTAAAGCAGGCTGAAAAACAGGTAATAAGGGGTAATAACACCAAAAACGTGTTACCCCACCAAACAGGCTTCATTCCTGGGTAAAGCACCTCCACAACGCCACCCTGGAACACTCTGCACCCTCCTGCAGCTCATCTCCCCCAATATGTGGGCTTAAAGCAGGCTGAAAGGCAAGTGATATTGAGGTCGTAACACCAAAAACATGTTACCCCAGGAAAGGGGCTTCATTCCTGGGTAAAGCACCTCCACAACGCCACCCTGGAACACTCTGCACCCTCCTGCAGCTCATCTCCCCCAATATGTGGGCTTAAAGCAGGCTGAAAGGCAAGTGATATTGAGGTCGTAACACCAAAAACATGTTACCCCAGGAAAGGGGCTTCATTCCTGGGTAAAGCACCTCCACAACGCCACCCTGGAACACTCTGCACCCTCCTGCAGCTCATCTCCCCCAATATGTGGGCTTAAAGCAGGCTGAAAGGCAAGTGATATTGAGGTCGTAACACCAAAAACATGTTACCCCAGGAAAGGGGCTTCATTCCTGGGTAAACGACATCCAGACCGCCTCCCTGGACCTCCCTGGACCACCCTCCATCTCCCCCCAATATGTGCGCTTAAAGCAGGACGAAAAACAGGTCGTAAACGGGTAATAACATCAAATACGTGTTACCCCAGGAAAGGGGCTTCATTCCTGTGTAAACGACCTCCAGACCGCCTCCCTGGACCTCCCTGGACCACCCTGCACCACCCTCCATCTCCCCCCAATATGTGTGCTTAAAGCAGGCTGAAAAACAGGTAATAAGGGGTAATAACACCAAAAACGTGTTACCCCACCAAACAGGCTTCATTCCTGGGTAAAGCACCTCCACAACGCCACCCTGGAACACTCTGCACCCTCCTGCAGCTCATCTCCCCCAATATGTGGGCTTAAAGCAGGCTGAAAGGCAAGTGATATTGAGGTCGTAACACCAAAAACATGTTACCCCAGGAAAGGGGCTTCATTCCTGGGTAAAGCACCTCCACAACGCCACCCTGGAACACTCTGCACCCTCCTGCAGCTCATCTCCCCCAATATGTGGGCTTAAAGCAGGCTGAAAGGCAAGTGATATTGAGGTCGTAACACCAAAAACATGTTACCCCAGGAAAGGGGCTTCATTCCTGGGTAAAGCACCTCCACAACGCCACCCTGGAACACTCTGCACCCTCCTGCAGCTCATCTCCCCCAATATGTGGGCTTAAAGCAGGCTGAAAGGCAAGTGATATTGAGGTCGTAACACCAAAAACATGTTACCCCAGGAAAGGGGCTTCATTCCTGGGTAAAGCACCTCCACAACGCCACCCTGGAACACTCTGCACCCTCCTGCAGCTCATCTCCCCCAATATGTGGGCTTAAAGCAGGCTGAAAGGCAAGTGATATTGAGGTCGTAACACCAAAAACATGTTACCCCAGGAAAGGGGCTTCATTCCTGGGTAAAGCACCTCCACAACGCCACCCTGGAACACTCTGCACCCTCCTGCAGCTCATCTCCCCCAATATGTGGGCTTAAAGCAGGCTGAAAGGCAAGTGATATTGAGGTCGTAACACCAAAAACATGTTACCCCAGGAAAGGGGCTTCATTCCTGGGTAAACGACATCCAGACCGCCTCCCTGGACCTCCCTGGACCACCCTCCATCTCCCCCCAATATGTGCGCTTAAAGCAGGACGAAAAACAGGTCGTAAACGGGTAATAACATCAAATACGTGTTACCCCAGGAAAGAGGCTTCATTCCTGGGTAAAGGACCGACAGACCGCCTCCCTGGACCTCCCTGGACCAGCCTGGACCACCCTGCATCTCCCCCCCCAAAATATGGGCTCAAAGCAGGCTGAAAAACAGGTCGTAAAGGGGTAATAACACCAAAAACGTGTTACCCCAGGAAAGGGGCTTCATTCCTGTGTAAACGACCTCCAGACCGCCTCCCTTGACCTCCCTGGACCACCCTGCACCACCCTCCATCTCCCCCCAATATGTGTGCTTAAAGCAGGCTGAAAAACAGGTAATAAGGGGTAATAACACCAAAAACGTGTTACCCCACCAAACAGGCTTCATTCCTGGGTAAAGCACCTCCACAACGCCACCCTGGAACACTCTGCACCCTCCTGCAGCTCATCTCCCCCAATATGTGGGCTTAAAGCAGGCTGAAAGGCAAGTGATATTGAGGTCGTAACACCAAAAACATGTTACCCCAGGAAAGGGGCTTCATTCCTGGGTAAACGACATCCAGACCGCCTCCCTGGACCTCCCTGGACCACCCTCCATCTCCCCCCAATATGTGCGCTTAAAGCAGGACGAAAAACAGGTCGTAAACGGGTAATAACATCAAATACGTGTTACCCCAGGAAAGAGGCTTCATTCCTGGGTAAAGGACCGACAGACCGCCTCCCTGGACCTCCCTGGACCAGCCTGGACCACCCTGCATCTCCCCCCCAAAATATGGGCTCAAAGCAGGCTGAAAAACAGGTCGTAAAGGGGTAATAACACCAAAAACGTGTTACCCCAGGAAAGGGGCTTCATTCCTGGGTAAACGACCTCCAGACCGCCTCCCTGGACCTCCCTGGACCACCCTGCACCACCCTCCATCTCCCCCCAATATGTGTGCTTAAAGCAGGCTGAAAAACAGGTAATAAGGGGTAATAACACCAAAAACGTGTTACCCCACCAAACAGGCTTCATTCCTGGGTAAAGCACCTCCACAACGCCACCCTGGAACACTCTGCACCCTCCTGCAGCTCATCTCCCCCAATATGTGGGCTTAAAGCAGGCTGAAAGGCAAGTGATATTGAGGTCGTAACACCAAAAACATGTTACCCCAGGAAAGGGGCTTCATTCCTGGGTAAAGCACCTCCACAACGCCACCCTGGAACACTCTGCACCCTCCTGCAGCTCATCTCCCCCAATATGTGGGCTTAAAGCAGGCTGAAAGGCAAGTGATATTGAGGTCGTAACACCAAAAACATGTTACCCCAGGAAAGGGGCTTCATTCCTGGGTAAAGCACCTCCACAACGCCACCCTGGAACACTCTGCACCCTCCTGCAGCTCATCTCCCCCAATATGTGGGCTTAAAGCAGGCTGAAAGGCAAGTGATATTGAGGTCGTAACACCAAAAACATGTTACCCCAGGAAAGGGGCTTCATTCCTGGGTAAAGCACCTCCACAACGCCACCCTGGAACACTCTGCACCCTCCTGCAGCTCATCTCCCCCAATATGTGGGCTTAAAGCAGGCTGAAAGGCAAGTGATATTGAGGTCGTAACACCAAAAACATGTTACCCCAGGAAAGGGGCTTCATTCCTGGGTAAAGCACCTCCACAACGCCACCCTGGAACACTCTGCACCCTCCTGCAGCTCATCTCCCCCAATATGTGGGCTTAAAGCAGGCTGAAAGGCAAGTGATATTGAGGTCGTAACACCAAAAACATGTTACCCCAGGAAAGGGGCTTCATTCCTGGGTAAACGACATCCAGACCGCCTCCCTGGACCTCCCTGGACCACCCTCCATCTCCCCCCAATATGTGCGCTTAAAGCAGGACGAAAAACAGGTCGTAAACGGGTAATAACATCAAATACGTGTTACCCCAGGAAAGAGGCTTCATTCCTGGGTAAAGGACCGACAGACCGCCTCCCTGGACCTCCCTGGACCAGCCTGGACCACCCTGCATCTCCCCCCCAAAATATGGGCTCAAAGCAGGCTGAAAAACAGGTCGTAAAGGGGTAATAACACCAAAAACGTGTTACCCCAGGAAAGGGGCTTCATTCCTGTGTAAACGACCTCCAGACCGCCTCCCTGGACCTCCCTGGACCACCCTGCACCACCCTCCATCTCCCCCCAATATGTGTGCTTAAAGCAGGCTGAAAAACAGGTAATAAGGGGTAATAACACCAAAAACGTGTTACCCCACCAAACAGGCTTCATTCCTGGGTAAAGCACCTCCACAACGCCACCCTGGAACACTCTGCACCCTCCTGCAGCTCATCTCCCCCAATATGTGGGCTTAAAGCAGGCTGAAAGGCAAGTGATATTGAGGTCGTAACACCAAAAACATGTTACCCCAGGAAAGGGGCTTCATTCCTGGGTAAAGCACCTCCACAACGCCACCCTGGAACACTCTGCACCCTCCTGCAGCTCATCTCCCCCAATATGTGGGCTTAAAGCAGGCTGAAAGGCAAGTGATATTGAGGTCGTAACACCAAAAACATGTTACCCCAGGAAAGGGGCTTCATTCCTGGGTAAACGACATCCAGACCGCCTCCCTGGACCTCCCTGGACCACCCTCCATCTCCCCCCAATATGTGCGCTTAAAGCAGGACGAAAAACAGGTCGTAAACGGGTAATAACATCAAATACGTGTTACCCCAGGAAAGAGGCTTCATTCCTGGGTAAAGGACCGACAGACCGCCTCCCTGGACCTCCCTGGACCAGCCTGGACCACCCTGCATCTCCCCCCCAAAATATGGGCTCAAAGCAGGCTGAAAAACAGGTCGTAAAGGGGTAATAACACCAAAAACGTGTTACCCCAGGAAAGGGGCTTCATTCCTGGGTAAACGACCTCCAGACCGCCTCCCTGGACCTCCCTGGACCACCCTGCACCACCCTCCATCTCCCCCCAATATGTGTGCTTAAAGCAGGCTGAAAAACAGGTAATAAGGGGTAATAACACCAAAAACGTGTTACCCCACCAAACAGGCTTCATTCCTGGGTAAAGCACCTCCACAACGCCACCCTGGAACACTCTGCACCCTCCTGCAGCTCATCTCCCCCAATATGTGGGCTTAAAGCAGGCTGAAAGGCAAGTGATATTGAGGTCGTAACACCAAAAACATGTTACCCCAGGAAAGGGGCTTCATTCCTGGGTAAAGCACCTCCACAACGCCACCCTGGAACACTCTGCACCCTCCTGCAGCTCATCTCCCCCAATATGTGGGCTTAAAGCAGGCTGAAAGGCAAGTGATATTGAGGTCGTAACACCAAAAACATGTTACCCCAGGAAAGGGGCTTCATTCCTGGGTAAACGACATCCAGACCGCCTCCCTGGACCTCCCTGGACCACCCTCCATCTCCCCCCAATATGTGCGCTTAAAGCAGGACGAAAAACAGGTCGTAAACGGGTAATAACATCAAATACGTGTTACCCCAGGAAAGAGGCTTCATTCCTGGGTAAAGGACCGACAGACCGCCTCCCTGGACCTCCCTGGACCAGCCTGGACCACCCTGCATCTCCCCCCCAAAATATGGGCTCAAAGCAGGCTGAAAAACAGGTCGTAAAGGGGTAATAACACCAAAAACGTGTTACCCCAGGAAAGGGGCTTCATTCCTGGGTAAACGACCTCCAGACCGCCTCCCTGGACCTCCCTGGACCACCCTGCACCACCCTCCATCTCCCCCCAATATGTGTGCTTAAAGCAGGCTGAAAAACAGGTAATAAGGGGTAATAACACCAAAAACGTGTTACCCCACCAAACAGGCTTCATTCCTGGGTAAAGCACCTCCACAACGCCACCCTGGAACACTCTGCACCCTCCTGCAGCTCATCTCCCCCAATATGTGGGCTTAAAGCAGGCTGAAAGGCAAGTGATATTGAGGTCGTAACACCAAAAACATGTTACCCCAGGAAAGGGGCTTCATTCCTGGGTAAAGCACCTCCACAACGCCACCCTGGAACACTCTGCACCCTCCTGCAGCTCATCTCCCCCAATATGTGGGCTTAAAGCAGGCTGAAAGGCAAGTGATATTGAGGTCGTAACACCAAAAACATGTTACCCCAGGAAAGGGGCTTCATTCCTGGGTAAAGCACCTCCACAACGCCACCCTGGAACACTCTGCACCCTCCTGCAGCTCATCTCCCCCAATATGTGGGCTTAAAGCAGGCTGAAAGGCAAGTGATATTGAGGTCGTAACACCAAAAACATGTTACCCCAGGAAAGGGGCTTCATTCCTGGGTAAACGACATCCAGACCGCCTCCCTGGACCTCCCTGGACCACCCTCCATCTCCCCCCAATATGTGCGCTTAAAGCAGGACGAAAAACAGGTCGTAAACGGGTAATAACATCAAATACGTGTTACCCCAGGAAAGGGGCTTCATTCCTGTGTAAACGACCTCCAGACCGCCTCCCTGGACCTCCCTGGACCACCCTGCACCACCCTCCATCTCCCCCCAATATGTGTGCTTAAAGCAGGCTGAAAAACAGGTAATAAGGGGTAATAACACCAAAAACGTGTTACCCCACCAAACAGGCTTCATTCCTGGGTAAAGCACCTCCACAACGCCACCCTGGAACACTCTGCACCCTCCTGCAGCTCATCTCCCCCAATATGTGGGCTTAAAGCAGGCTGAAAGGCAAGTGATATTGAGGTCGTAACACCAAAAACATGTTACCCCAGGAAAGGGGCTTCATTCCTGGGTAAAGCACCTCCACAACGCCACCCTGGAACACTCTGCACCCTCCTGCAGCTCATCTCCCCCAATATGTGGGCTTAAAGCAGGCTGAAAGGCAAGTGATATTGAGGTCGTAACACCAAAAACATGTTACCCCAGGAAAGGGGCTTCATTCCTGGGTAAAGCACCTCCACAACGCCACCCTGGAACACTCTGCACCCTCCTGCAGCTCATCTCCCCCAATATGTGGGCTTAAAGCAGGCTGAAAGGCAAGTGATATTGAGGTCGTAACACCAAAAACATGTTACCCCAGGAAAGGGGCTTCATTCCTGGGTAAAGCACCTCCACAACGCCACCCTGGAACACTCTGCACCCTCCTGCAGCTCATCTCCCCCAATATGTGGGCTTAAAGCAGGCTGAAAGGCAAGTGATATTGAGGTCGTAACACCAAAAACATGTTACCCCAGGAAAGGGGCTTCATTCCTGGGTAAAGCACCTCCACAACGCCACCCTGGAACACTCTGCACCCTCCTGCAGCTCATCTCCCCCAATATGTGGGCTTAAAGCAGGCTGAAAGGCAAGTGATATTGAGGTCGTAACACCAAAAACATGTTACCCCAGGAAAGGGGCTTCATTCCTGGGTAAACGACATCCAGACCGCCTCCCTGGACCTCCCTGGACCACCCTCCATCTCCCCCCAATATGTGCGCTTAAAGCAGGACGAAAAACAGGTCGTAAACGGGTAATAACATCAAATACGTGTTACCCCAGGAAAGAGGCTTCATTCCTGGGTAAAGGACCGACAGACCGCCTCCCTGGACCTCCCTGGACCAGCCTGGACCACCCTGCATCTCCCCCCCAAAATATGGGCTCAAAGCAGGCTGAAAAACAGGTCGTAAAGGGGTAATAACACCAAAAACGTGTTACCCCAGGAAAGGGGCTTCATTCCTGTGTAAACGACCTCCAGACCGCCTCCCTTGACCTCCCTGGACCACCCTGCACCACCCTCCATCTCCCCCCAATATGTGTGCTTAAAGCAGGCTGAAAAACAGGTAATAAGGGGTAATAACACCAAAAACGTGTTACCCCACCAAACAGGCTTCATTCCTGGGTAAAGCACCTCCACAACGCCACCCTGGAACACTCTGCACCCTCCTGCAGCTCATCTCCCCCAATATGTGGGCTTAAAGCAGGCTGAAAGGCAAGTGATATTGAGGTCGTAACACCAAAAACATGTTACCCCAGGAAAGGGGCTTCATTCCTGGGTAAACGACATCCAGACCGCCTCCCTGGACCTCCCTGGACCACCCTCCATCTCCCCCCAATATGTGCGCTTAAAGCAGGACGAAAAACAGGTCGTAAACGGGTAATAACATCAAATACGTGTTACCCCAGGAAAGAGGCTTCATTCCTGGGTAAAGGACCGACAGACCGCCTCCCTGGACCTCCCTGGACCAGCCTGGACCACCCTGCATCTCCCCCCCAAAATATGGGCTCAAAGCAGGCTGAAAAACAGGTCGTAAAGGGGTAATAACACCAAAAACGTGTTACCCCAGGAAAGGGGCTTCATTCCTGGGTAAACGACCTCCAGACCGCCTCCCTGGACCTCCCTGGACCACCCTGCACCACCCTCCATCTCCCCCCAATATGTGTGCTTAAAGCAGGCTGAAAAACAGGTAATAAGGGGTAATAACACCAAAAACGTGTTACCCCACCAAACAGGCTTCATTCCTGGGTAAAGCACCTCCACAACGCCACCCTGGAACACTCTGCACCCTCCTGCAGCTCATCTCCCCCAATATGTGGGCTTAAAGCAGGCTGAAAGGCAAGTGATATTGAGGTCGTAACACCAAAAACATGTTACCCCAGGAAAGGGGCTTCATTCCTGGGTAAAGCACCTCCACAACGCCACCCTGGAACACTCTGCACCCTCCTGCAGCTCATCTCCCCCAATATGTGGGCTTAAAGCAGGCTGAAAGGCAAGTGATATTGAGGTCGTAACACCAAAAACATGTTACCCCAGGAAAGGGGCTTCATTCCTGGGTAAAGCACCTCCACAACGCCACCCTGGAACACTCTGCACCCTCCTGCAGCTCATCTCCCCCAATATGTGGGCTTAAAGCAGGCTGAAAGGCAAGTGATATTGAGGTCGTAACACCAAAAACATGTTACCCCAGGAAAGGGGCTTCATTCCTGGGTAAAGCACCTCCACAACGCCACCCTGGAACACTCTGCACCCTCCTGCAGCTCATCTCCCCCAATATGTGGGCTTAAAGCAGGCTGAAAGGCAAGTGATATTGAGGTCGTAACACCAAAAACATGTTACCCCAGGAAAGGGGCTTCATTCCTGGGTAAAGCACCTCCACAACGCCACCCTGGAACACTCTGCACCCTCCTGCAGCTCATCTCCCCCAATATGTGGGCTTAAAGCAGGCTGAAAGGCAAGTGATATTGAGGTCGTAACACCAAAAACATGTTACCCCAGGAAAGGGGCTTCATTCCTGGGTAAAGCACCTCCACAACGCCACCCTGGAACACTCTGCACCCTCCTGCAGCTCATCTCCCCCAATATGTGGGCTTAAAGCAGGCTGAAAGGCAAGTGATATTGAGGTCGTAACACCAAAAACATGTTACCCCAGGAAAGAGGCTTCATTCCTGGGTAAAGGACCGACAGACCGCCTCCCTGGACCTCCCTGGACCAGCCTGGACCACCCTGCATCTCCCCCCCAAAATATGGGCTCAAAGCAGGCTGAAAAACAGGTCGTAAAGGGGTAATAACACCAAAAACGTGTTACCCCAGGAAAGGGGCTTCATTCCTGTGTAAACGACCTCCAGACCGCCTCCCTGGACCTCCCTGGACCACCCTGCACCACCCTCCATCTCCCCCCAATATGTGTGCTTAAAGCAGGCTGAAAAACAGGTAATAAGGGGTAATAACACCAAAAACATGTTACCCCAGGAAAGGGGCTTCATTCCTGGGTAAAGCACCTCCACAACGCCACCCTGGAACACTCTGCACCCTCCTGCAGCTCATCTCCCCCAATATGTGGGCTTAAAGCAGGCTGAAAGGCAAGTGATATTGAGGTCGTAACACCAAAAACATGTTACCCCAGGAAAGGGGCTTCATTCCTGGGTAAAGCACCTCCACAACGCCACCCTGGAACACTCTGCACCCTCCTGCAGCTCATCTCCCCCAATATGTGGGCTTAAAGCAGGCTGAAAGGCAAGTGATATTGAGGTCGTAACACCAAAAACATGTTACCCCAGGAAAGGGGCTTCATTCCTGGGTAAAGCACCTCCACAACGCCACCCTGGAACACTCTGCACCCTCCTGCAGCTCATCTCCCCCAATATGTGGGCTTAAAGCAGGCTGAAAGGCAAGTGATATTGAGGTCGTAACACCAAAAACATGTTACCCCAGGAAAGGGGCTTCATTCCTGGGTAAACGACATCCAGACCGCCTCCCTGGACCTCCCTGGACCACCCTCCATCTCCCCCCAATATGTGCGCTTAAAGCAGGACGAAAAACAGGTCGTAAACGGGTAATAACATCAAATACGTGTTACCCCAGGAAAGAGGCTTCATTCCTGGGTAAAGGACCGACAGACCGCCTCCCTGGACCTCCCTGGACCAGCCTGGACCACCCTGCATCTCCCCCCCAAAATATGGGCTCAAAGCAGGCTGAAAAACAGGTCGTAAAGGGGTAATAACACCAAAAACATGTTACCCCAGGAAAGGGGCTTCATTCCTGGGTAAACGACCTCCAGACCGCCTCCCTGGACCTCCCTGGACCACCCTGCACCACCCTCCATCTCCCCCCAATATGTGTGCTTAAAGCAGGCTGAAAAACAGGTAATAAGGGGTAATAACACCAAAAACGTGTTACCCCACCAAACAGGCTTCATTCCTGGGTAAAGCACCTCCACAACGCCACCCTGGAACACTCTGCACCCTCCTGCAGCTCATCTCCCCCAATATGTGGGCTTAAAGCAGGCTGAAAGGCAAGTGATATTGAGGTCGTAACACCAAAAACATGTTACCCCAGGAAAGGGGCTTCATTCCTGGGTAAAGCACCTCCACAACGCCACCCTGGAACACTCTGCACCCTCCTGCAGCTCATCTCCCCCAATATGTGGGCTTAAAGCAGGCTGAAAGGCAAGTGATATTGAGGTCGTAACACCAAAAACATGTTACCCCAGGAAAGGGGCTTCATTCCTGGGTAAAGCACCTCCACAACGCCACCCTGGAACACTCTGCACCCTCCTGCAGCTCATCTCCCCCAATATGTGGGCTTAAAGCAGGCTGAAAGGCAAGTGATATTGAGGTCGTAACACCAAAAACATGTTACCCCAGGAAAGGGGCTTCATTCTTGGGTAAAGCACCTCCACAACGCCACCCTGGAACACTCTGCACCCTCCTGCAGCTCATCTCCCCCAATATGTGGGCTTAAAGCAGGCTGAAAGGCAAGTGATATTGAGGTCGTAACACCAAAAACATGTTACCCCAGGAAAGGGGCTTCATTCCTGGGTAAAGCACCTCCACAACGCCACCCTGGAACACTCTGCACCCTCCTGCAGCTCATCTCCCCCAATATGTGGGCTTAAAGCAGGCTGAAAGGCAAGTGATATTGAGGTCGTAACACCAAAAACATGTTACCGCAGGAAAGGGGCTTCATTCCTGGGTAAAGCACCTCCACAACGCCACCCTGGAACACTCTGCACCCTCTTGCAGCTCATCTCCCCCAATATGTGGGCTTAAAGCAGGCTGAAAGGCAAGTGATATTGAGGTCGTAACACCAAAAACATGTTACCCCAGGAAAGGGGCTTCATTCCTGGGTAAAGCACCTCCACAACGCCACCCTGGAACACTCTGCACCCTCCTGCAGCTCATCTCCCCCAATATGTGGGCTTAAAGCAGGCTGAAAGGCAAGTGATATTGAGGTCGTAACACCAAAAACATGTTACCGCAGGAAAGGGGCTTCATTCCTGGGTAAAGCACCTCCACAACGCCACCCTGGAACACTCTGCACCCTCTTGCAGCTCATCTCCCACAATATGTGGGCTTAAAGCAGGCTGAAAGGCAAGTGATATTGAGGTCGTAACACCAAAAACATGTTACCCCAGGAAAGGGGCTTCATTCCTGGGTAAAGCACCTCCACAACGCCACCCTGGAACACTCTGCACCCTCCTGCAGCTCATCTCCCCCAATATGTGGGCTTAAAGCAGGCTGAAAGGCAAGTGATATTGAGGTCGTAACACCAAAAACATGTTACCCCAGGAAAGGGGCTTCATTCCTGGGTAAACGACATCCAGACCGCCTCCCTGGACCTCCCTGGACCACCCTCCATCTCCCCCCAATATGTGCGCTTAAAGCAGGACGAAAAACAGGTCGTAAACGGGTAATAACATCAAATACGTGTTACCCCATGAAAGAGGGTTCATTCCTGGGTAAAGGACCCACAGACCGCATCCCTGGACCTCCCTGGACCAGCCTGGACCACCCTGCATCTCCCCCCCAAAATATGGGCTCAAAGCAGGCTGAAAAACAGGTCGTAAAGGGGTAATAACACCAAAAACGTGTTACCCCAGGAAAGGGGCTTCATTCCTGGGTAAAAGACCTCCAGACCGCCTCCCTGGACCTCCCTGGACCACCCTGCACCACCCTCCATCTCCCCCCAATATGTGTGCTTAAAGCAGGCTGAAAAACAGGTAATAAGGGGTAATAACACCAAAAACGTGTTACCCCACCAAACAGGCTTCATTCCTGGGTAAAGCACCTCCACAACGCCACCCTGGAACACTCTGCACCCTCCTGCAGCTCATCTCCCCCAATATGTGGGCTTAAAGCAGGCTGAAAGGCAAGTGATATTGAGGTCGTAACACCAAAAACATGTTACCCCAGGAAAGGGGCTTCATTCCTGGGTAAAGCACCTCCACAACGCCACCCTGGAACACTCTGCACCCTCCTGCAGCTCATCTCCCCCAATATGTGGGCTTAAAGCAGGCTGAAAGGCAAGTGATATTGAGGTCGTAACACCAAAAACATGTTACCCCAGGAAAGGGGCTTCATTCCTGGGTAAAGCACCTCCACAACGCCACCCTGGAACACTCTGCACCCTCCTGCAGCTCATCTCCCCAATATGTGGGCTTAAAGCAGGCTGAAAGGCAAGTGATATTGAGGTCGTAACACCAAAAACATGTTACCCCAGGAAAGGGGCTTCATTCCTGGGTAAACGACATCCAGACCGCCTCCCTGGACCTCCCTGGACCACCCTCCATCTCCCCCCAATATGTGCGCTTAAAGCAGGACGAAAAACAGGTCGTAAACGGGTAATAACATCAAATACGTGTTACCCCAGGAAAGAGGCTTCATTCCTGGGTAAAGGACCGACAGACCGCCTCCCTGGACCTCCCTGGACCAGCCTGGACCACCCTGCATCTCCCCCCCAAAATATGGGCTCAAAGCAGGCTGAAAAACAGGTCGTAAAGGGGTAATAACACCAAAAACGTGTTACCCCAGGAAAGGGGCTTCATTCCTGTGTAAACGACCTCCAGACCGCCTCCCTGGACCTCCCTGGACCACCCTGCACCACCCTCCATCTCCCTCCAATATGTGTGCTTAAAGCAGGCTGAAAAACAGGTAATAAGGGGTAATAACACCAAAAACGTGTTACCCCACCAAACAGGCTTCATTCCTGGGTAAAGCACCTCCACAACGCCACCCTGGAACACTCTGCACCCTCCTGCAGCTCATCTCCCCCAATATGTGGGCTTAAAGCAGGCTGAAAGGCAAGTGATATTGAGGTCGTAACACCAAAAACATGTTACCCCAGGAAAGGGGCTTCATTCCTGGGTAAAGCACCTCCACAACGCCACCCTGGAACACTCTGCACCCTCCTGCAGCTCATCTCCCCCAATATGTGGGCTTAAAGCAGGCTGAAAGGCAAGTGATATTGAGGTCGTAACACCAAAAACATGTTACCCCAGGAAAGGGGCTTCATTCCTGGGTAAACGACATCCAGACCGCCTCCCTGGACCTCCCTGGACCACCCTCCATCTCCCCCCAATATGTGCGCTTAAAGCAGGACGAAAAACAGGTCGTAAACGGGTAATAACATCAAATACGTGTTACCCCAGGAAAGAGGCTTCATTCCTGGGTAAAGGACCGACAGACCGCCTCCCTGGACCTCCCTGGACCAGCCTGGACCACCCTGCATCTCCCCCCCAAAATATGGGCTCAAAGCAGGCTGAAAAACAGGTCGTAAAGGGGTAATAACACCAAAAACATGTTACCCCAGGAAAGGGGCTTCATTCCTGGGTAAACGACCTCCAGACCGCCTCCCTGGACCTCCCTGGACCACCCTGCACCACCCTCCATCTCCCCCCAATATGTGTGCTTAAAGCAGGCTGAAAAACAGGTAATAAGGGGTAATAACACCAAAAACGTGTTACCCCACCAAACAGGCTTCATTCCTGGGTAAAGCACCTCCACAACGCCACCCTGGAACACTCTGCACCCTCCTGCAGCTCATCTCCCCCAATATGTGGGCTTAAAGCAGGCTGAAAGGCAAGTGATATTGAGGTCGTAACACCAAAAACATGTTACCCCAGGAAAGGGGCTTCATTCCTGGGTAAAGCACCTCCACAACGCCACCCTGGAACACTCTGCACCCTCCTGCAGCTCATCTCCCCCAATATGTGGGCTTAAAGCAGGCTGAAAGGCAAGTGATATTGAGGTCGTAACACCAAAAACATGTTACCCCAGGAAAGGGGCTTCATTCCTGGGTAAAGCACCTCCACAACGCCACCCTGGAACACTCTGCACCCTCCTGCAGCTCATCTCCCCCAATATGTGGGCTTAAAGCAGGCTGAAAGGCAAGTGATATTGAGGTCGTAACACCAAAAACATGTTACCCCAGGAAAGGGGCTTCATTCTTGGGTAAAGCACCTCCACAACGCCACCCTGGAACACTCTGCACCCTCCTGCAGCTCATCTCCCCCAATATGTGGGCTTAAAGCAGGCTGAAAGGCAAGTGATATTGAGGTCGTAACACCAAAAACATGTTACCCCAGGAAAGGGGCTTCATTCCTGGGTAAAGCACCTCCACAACGCCACCCTGGAACACTCTGCACCCTCCTGCAGCTCATCTCCCCCAATATGTGGGCTTAAAGCAGGCTGAAAGGCAAGTGATATTGAGGTCGTAACACCAAAAACATGTTACCCCAGGAAAGGGGCTTCATTCCTGGGTAAAGCACCTCCACAACGCCACCCTGGAACACTCTGCACCCTCCTGCAGCTCATCTCCCCCAATATGTGGGCTTAAAGCAGGCTGAAAGGCAAGTGATATTGAGGTCGTAACACCAAAAACATGTTACCCCAGGAAAGGGGCTTCATTCCTGGGTAAAGCACCTCCACAACGCCACCCTGGAACACTCTGCACCCTCCTGCAGCTCATCTCCCCCAATATGTGGGCTTAAAGCAGGCTGAAAGGCAAGTGATATTGAGGTCGTAACACCAAAAACATGTTACCCCAGGAAAGGGGCTTCATTCCTGGGTAAAGCACCTCCACAACGCCACCCTGGAACACTCTGCACCCTCCTGCAGCTCATCTCCCCCAATATGTGGGCTTAAAGCAGGCTGAAAGGCAAGTGATATTGAGGTCGTAACACCAAAAACATGTTACCCCAGGAAAGGGGCTTCATTCCTGGGTAAACGACATCCAGACCGCCTCCCTGGACCTCCCTGGACCACCCTCCATCTCCCCCCAATATGTGCGCTTAAAGCAGGACGAAAAACAGGTCGTAAATGGGTAATAACATCAAATACGTGTTACCCCAGGAAAGAGGCTTCATTCCTGGGTAAAGGACCGACAGACCGCCTCCCTGGACCTCCCTGGACCAGCCTGGACCACCCTGCATCTCCCCCCCAAAATATGGGCTCAAAGCAGGCTGAAAAACAGGTCGTAAAGGGGTAATAACACCAAAAACGTGTTACCCCAGGAAAGGGGCTTCATTCCTGTGTAAACGACCTCCAGACCGCCTCCCTGGACCTCCCTGGACCACCCTGCACCACCCTCCATCTCCCCCCAATATGTGTGCTTAAAGCAGGCTGAAAAACAGGTAATAAGGGGTAATAACACCAAAAACGTGTTACCCCACCAAACAGGCTTCATTCCTGGGTAAAGCACCTCCACAACGCCACCCTGGAACACTCTGCACCCTCCTGCAGCTCATCTCCCCCAATATGTGGGCTTAAAGCAGGCTGAAAGGCAAGTGATATTGAGGTCGTAACACCAAAAACATGTTACCCCAGGAAAGGGGCTTCATTCCTGGGTAAAGCACCTCCACAACGCCACCCTGGAACACTCTGCACCCTCCTGCAGCTCATCTCCCCCAATATGTGGGCTTAAAGCAGGCTGAAAGGCAAGTGATATTGAGGTCGTAACACCAAAAACATGTTACCCCAGGAAAGGGGCTTCATTCCTGGGTAAAGCACCTCCACAACGCCACCCTGGAACACTCTGCACCCTCCTGCAGCTCATCTCCCCCAATATGTGGGCTTAAAGCAGGCTGAAAGGCAAGTGATATTGAGGTCGTAACACCAAAAACATGTTACCCCAGGAAAGGGGCTTCATTCCTGGGTAAACGACATCCAGACCGCCTCCCTGGACCTCCCTGGACCACCCTCCATCTCCCCCCAATATGTGCGCTTAAAGCAGGACGAAAAACAGGTCGTAAACGGGTAATAACATCAAATACGTGTTACCCCAGGAAAGAGGCTTCATTCCTGGGTAAAGGACCGACAGACCGCCTCCCTGGACCTCCCTGGACCAGCCTGGACCACCCTGCATCTCCCCCCCAAAATATGGGCTCAAAGCAGGCTGAAAAACAGGTCGTAAAGGGGTAATAACACCAAAAACATGTTACCCCAGGAAAGGGGCTTCATTCCTGGGTAAACGACCTCCAGACCGCCTCCCTGGACCTCCCTGGACCACCCTGCACCACCCTCCATCTCCCCCCAATATGTGTGCTTAAAGCAGGCTGAAAAACAGGTAATAAGGGGTAATAACACCAAAAACGTGTTACCCCACCAAACAGGCTTCATTCCTGGGTAAAGCACCTCCACAACGCCACCCTGGAACACTCTGCACCCTCCTGCAGCTCATCTCCCCCAATATGTGGGCTTAAAGCAGGCTGAAAGGCAAGTGATATTGAGGTCGTAACACCAAAAACATGTTACCGCAGGAAAGGGGCTTCATTCCTGGGTAAAGCACCTCCACAACGCCACCCTGGAACACTCTGCACCCTCTTGCAGCTCATCTCCCCCAATATGTGGGCTTAAAGCAGGCTGAAAGGCAAGTGATATTGAGGTCGTAACACCAAAAACATGTTACCCCAGGAAAGGGGCTTCATTCCTGGGTAAAGCACCTCCACAACGCCACCCTGGAACACTCTGCACCCTCCTGCAGCTCATCTCCCCCAATATGTGGGCTTAAAGCAGGCTGAAAGGCAAGTGATATTGAGGTCGTAACACCAAAAACATGTTACCCCAGGAAAGGGGCTTCATTCCTGGGTAAACGACATCCAGACCGCCTCCCTGGACCTCCCTGGACCACCCTCCATCTCCCCCCAATATGTGCGCTTAAAGCAGGACGAAAAACAGGTCGTAAATGGGTAATAACATCAAATACGTGTTACCCCAGGAAAGAGGCTTCATTCCTGGGTAAAGGACCGACAGACCGCCTCCCTGGACCTCCCTGGACCAGCCTGGACCACCCTGCATCTCCCCCCCAAAATATGGGCTCAAAGCAGGCTGAAAAACAGGTCGTAAAGGGGTAATAACACCAAAAACGTGTTACCCCAGGAAAGGGGCTTCATTCCTGTGTAAACGACCTCCAGACCGCCTCCCTGGACCTCCCTGGACCACCCTGCACCACCCTCCATCTCCCCCCAATATGTGTGCTTAAAGCAGGCTGAAAAACAGGTAATAAGGGGTAATAACACCAAAAACGTGTTACCCCACCAAACAGGCTTCATTCCTGGGTAAAGCACCTCCACAACGCCACCCTGGAACACTCTGCACCCTCCTGCAGCTCATCTCCCCCAATATGTGGGCTTAAAGCAGGCTGAAAGGCAAGTGATATTGAGGTCGTAACACCAAAAACATGTTACCCCAGGAAAGGGGCTTCATTCCTGGGTAAAGCACCTCCACAACGCCACCCTGGAACACTCTGCACCCTCCTGCAGCTCATCTCCCCCAATATGTGGGCTTAAAGCAGGCTGAAAGGCAAGTGATATTGAGGTCGTAACACCAAAAACATGTTACCCCAGGAAAGGGGCTTCATTCCTGGGTAAAGCACCTCCACAACGCCACCCTGGAACACTCTGCACCCTCCTGCAGCTCATCTCCCCCAATATGTGGGCTTAAAGCAGGCTGAAAGGCAAGTGATATTGAGGTCGTAACACCAAAAACATGTTACCCCAGGAAAGGGGCTTCATTCCTGGGTAAACGACATCCAGACCGCCTCCCTGGACCTCCCTGGACCACCCTCCATCTCCCCCCAATATGTGCGCTTAAAGCAGGACGAAAAACAGGTCGTAAATGGGTAATAACATCAAATACGTGTTACCCCAGGAAAGAGGCTTCATTCCTGGGTAAAGGACCGACAGACCGCCTCCCTGGAC